>NW_015644337.1:217042-237226 GCF_001515625.1 Sinocyclocheilus rhinocerous
ATATATTTTGAAAATATTTACATGTATATATTTATATTCATATAATTTATATAATATATAAATATATTTAATATATAAACGTAACATATTTTTCTTAAATATATACATGCATGTGTGTGTATTTATATATACATAATAAATATACAAAGTACTCACACATATATTATGTAAACAAAAACTTATTTTGGATGCGATTAATCGTGATTAATCGGTTGACAGCACTAAAAAAAGTCACAGTACAAAAGTGTAATGGGCTGTAAATGGTCATTTGTGCTCTGTTTGGTGGAGTTTACTTGTAAATGTTTAGATCAGGGGTGTAAAACTCTCCTGGAGGGCCACAGGCCTGCAGAGTTTAGCTCCAACCCAAATTGAACACACCTGATCCAGCTAATCAGGGGTGTATTCCAGAAAGCACGGTTAACTTACCGTCACCTAAACCCTGAACTTTCGGTTGATTAACCCCAAACCTTGCTTACTCGAGGTATGTGGTTCCAAAAACGCGTCTGGGAGTAAGTTCATTCAACTCCGAGTATGTTCCTGGTTAAGACTCAAGACTCTTTCTCAGCAAGTTAACCTGCTCCGGAGCAGGTTATCTTCAGAGAGCAAGTTACTATGGTTACTTACATACCCTGAAAGTAACCTCCGATTTTGGAACCGAAAGCTGAGGTTATCCGCTCTCTTATCCTCAAACATACCCGGGTATGTCACATAACCTGCTCTCTGGAATACACCCCAGGTCCTTCAGGCTTATTTGAAAACTTGATGGGTATGTGTGTTGGAGCAGGGTTGGAACTAAACTCTGCAGGGCTGCGGCCCTTCAGGAACTGAGTTTGACACCCCTGGTTTAGATGATGTTTATGTGTGCATCCTAGTCAAGTATTAACTTATACATGTGTCCATTATTTTGTCTTGCTCTGCGACAGTGCTGTTTTTGATTTTAAATCAGACTTGATAATAGCATGCTCCTTTCGCTAACTGTCCCAGCTGTTAGACTACAATCTTCTTAGCGTCTAGCTATTAGCTTAGAAGCACATGCCCTTGTACACTTAGTTATTAAGACTCTTCTACTATCTTTATAGCAATCTTGATTGCCCATCTGAAGCTGTCAGCAAGCGAGCTACGCCAGGTGCTGATGACGATGTCGAGTGAACGTTTAGACTCGTCACATATAAAACAATTGCTCCTATATGCACCAGACGATGATGAGGTTAGACAATACCAGCAGTACAGAGACAACCCAAGCAAACTCAGTGAGCCCGATCAGTTTGTCCTACAGGTACATAACAAATGATAGCGTTTCATGAATATTTAATATTTAGTTTTCTGTGGGTGCATTTGATATTATGATTATATGTAAAGTTGTATTTTTTTAAAATTTATATTATTTATTTTTATTTTATTTAATTTTAATATATTTCTAATATGTGTACTTGTGTACATATATTGTATATTGCATATATTTTGTCTATAATGTTTGTTCAGATGCTATCAGTGCCAGAGTATAAGACCCGTTTGAAAAGCCTGCATTTTAAGACTACGTTGCAAGAGAAAACAGAGGAGATGAGGGGGGCCTACGACTGTGTTTTTAAGGCTTCACTGGAGCTCAAAAACAGCAAAAAACTGGCCAAGATTCTGGAGGTATAATTCCTTCATTTCCACCGAGTCATTTAGTTTCTACCCAGGCACACATAATCATACAGTCTTGAAAACAAGCACACAAAGAAATTCATTCTCGGATAAAAGATTGTTGACGTGGCAGGCTTTTCATAATGCATACTCAAACATACCATGCCAGTGCACACATTGGATAAATATGATCTTCCTATCATGGCATGTATATTAATTTCCTTATTTCTTTCCAGTTTGTGCTGGCTATGGGGAATTATCTAAATAACGGCCAACCCAAGACCAATAAAACGACCGGATTTAAGATCAATTTTCTCACTGAAGTAAGCCTCATTGCTGTGCATGCATCTTTTTCAGATGAGTTCATGAGGTTCATCATTTATTTGTGTAAAGTTTATTTTTTATATGTATAGCTATTTTTATGTATGTATATGATAAATGACTAATTAAATATAACTGTAATCCTAAATTTTTTTGGTTGAAGCTCAGTACCACCAAAACAGTGGATGGAAAGTCAACATTTCTGCATATCCTGGTGAAATCATTGTGCCAGCACTTTCCAGAGGTTCTGGACTTTGGGAAGGAGCTTGAGATGGTGCCACAAGCAGCCAAAGGTGAAGATCTACTTGAATGGCCAGACTCATATGCAGTCCCAATTTTATTTTTTTCCCCCCAGTGTTGTCTCATAGTCCACAAATATAGATTCATTCAAACACAAATGTACACAATCCATGGTGCTTCTCATCAAGTTTTGTCCAAGACCATGGAGCAGCATTCCCATTTAATTTAGTTTTTTTTTGTTTCCATAAAAGGTTCTGCAGAGATCAGATCTCTTTCATATTTTTCATTGCTTTGTTCTCCACAGTGAATCAAAGAAACATCACTTCTGACTTCAATGACTTACATGCCACTATCCAGGACATTCGTTTAGCCTGCCAGAAGATGCCAGCCACCGCTGAGGATCGATTTGCCATTGTTATGAGTGTATCCTCCCACCAAAACATTAAAACTAACTATTTATGATCTTAGCATGTCTTCTACGAAATGTAACTGTGCCATATTTGTAACTATAAGACTTTTCCAAGCAGATCCAGGTCAGATACCCACCAGGACAAGATTAAATAAACATTTCAACCATTGAATATACTTGATATCTGCCAAATTCATCACAAACCACCTTAACTACTTGCATGTAGGGGTTTCTGGAAAACAGTCACCCTGCAGTGCAGTCTCTGGAGTCTCTGCAGCAGCGGGCAATGGAAGAGTTCTGCAAAGTTGCATCATTCTTCGGTGAGGATGGAAAGGCCACCACCACAGAGTGTTTCTTCGTTATCTTTGCAGAGTTCATGGCTAAATTGGAGGTAGGTTTTGTATTAGACAACTTGATGGATATTTTCATGAAAATGTAGTAAATGAGGTGAATGCTAGTAGAGAAATGTATTGAGGCTTTTAGCACAGACAGGTGGCAAAAAATAGGTCACTCTTCCTTGCCAGCTCTCTCGAGAGCGTTTTTTTTCACATTCTGCTCACTTACAACACGACTAGTTAACAGACATAAGCAATGTCTCTTACAAAGTACAAGTGAATCCACTGATAAATCAAAAGAAAGGAAAGTTGCAATATGCAGAAAGAAAGAAATACATGAATTTCATTGTTGAATAGATGTACAACTGATATTTTTTTAATACTGGCTGATGTTTAATTTTTGTTCATTTAATAATGAAAATTATTCGACTTGATGATATATGCGGTGTACACTCTTTAAATTAAAGGTTCTTTATTGGCATCAGTGTTTCCATGAGGAACCTTTAACATCCATAGAACCTCTTCAATGCACAAAAGGTTCTTTATAGTGAAAAAGGTTCATTAAATTATTAAAATGGATATTTGAAAGAAATAGTTCACCCAAAATGAAAATGTACTCACCCTCAGGTCATCCAATATGTAAATGAGTTTGTTTCTTCATCAGATTTAGCATTTCATCACTTGCTCACCAATGGGTCCTCTGCAGTGAATGGGTGCCGTCAGAATCCGAGTCCAAACAGCTGATAAAAACATCACAATAATCTACAAGTAACTTGCATGACTCCAGTCCATCAGTTAACATATTGTGAAGCAAAAACCTGCATGTTTGTAAGAAACAAATCCATAGGTGTTTTAACTTTAAACCACCACTCCATTCACTGCAGAGCATCCATTGGTGAGCAAGTGATGTAATGCTAAATTTCTTCTAAATTTTATCTAGATTTCTTCTTGAATAGTCTAAGGGTGAGTACATTTTCAGCATATTTTCTTTTCACTGAAGGTTTCTTTGAGAAACCCAAAAGGTTTTTCAGTTGCATTATATGAAAACCCTTTTTTGGAACCCTTATTTTTAAGAATGACCATGAGGTTTATATGCATTTTAAAGGTATTATATATGTATTTCAATATGTTTGTTGTGTGCTGTTGTGTTTAGAGGGCTTTGAGTGATATCCAGACTACAGAAAACCCTCCACGCAGCCCCAGGAGCCCTCGCACGACCTCTCCTGTATCCTGGTGAAGAAACCACCCAACATGAGGCAAACATACTCGTACAATACAGACTTACAGTACATAAATGTTTACTTGCATACTGTCCATTCCTATACTTGTCCAGTCTAAATTTAGTTATAGCCTTATGGTAATTCAAGGACATGTGTACAGTTGCAAACTAATGCACACGCATGCAGGGTCCTGGCAAGTTATAAAGCTGAACTCTCAGGCACAGACTGGACAGGAAAGCTTCAGAGCAAAATGTGAGGGAAAGATTAGAAATTGCTTTAAAACATTTGACCAGATTTGGTCTAGGACGTCCTTTACAGGATGGACCGTGTGATTGCTCTTGGCACTTAAAAACCAGGAATGCAGTCAAAAAAGTTGGAGTAGTGGATTCTGTAAATCATAAGTGCAGTTAGATAAGTTATTTAATGTAATTAGGACTGTGAGTGTCAGATCTTGACTGACTTGATATTTTAATAAACAAAAAGTTGTTTAGGAAAAGTGCTTTAACAGTGTCTTAATTCTGCTTAAATGTATTTAAACAATATGGGTTGGAGTTGTCAGTTGGTCATTGTACTGTAAACAGATATTTTGATGAATTAATGTCTTAAACGATAAAAAGTCATTCCTCATACGCAGAATGCTTAAGTGCAATATATTATAAATTGTTGATGAAGATTTCTTTTTAAAAAAACTGCATAGATAGTGATATATTATTGTACAAGAGATGCAGTTAGTTCTTATATTATTGCTTTACTAGCTATGAAAAACAATGATGAGCTAGATTATGACTTCACTATATGCATTTGGTATTTTTAAATATTAACTTTTAATTAACATTTAACTTTTGTGCTGCTTTAATTCCTTATTACCATAGCGAATCGTATGATTCCCGTATCATTCTGTTCATTGCATTATTATGCTATTATTATGCATTATTATGATTATATTATCATTATAATGAATGTTTAAAGGATTATATGGAACTTTCCGTATGATTTGTATTAAACTATTTGAATGTAAATTGTAAAAAAAAAAAAAAAAATTCACACATATGATTCAGTCTTTATCAAAGTGTTGACTGGTTTTCCAGGTGTAAAAATCTTATATTTATATAGTAATATTCATCATGTGAACTCATCTTTTTTTTAAATCACCACCGAATGTAAAGAACCAGGGGCTTGTAATATGAAAACAGAAAATGTATGTATGATTATAGCACATTTCCTAGCTCTCAGTTATTATTATTATTTATATTAATTTATGGGTCATTATTCCAATGTCAGTAAAATTTGCTTCATGCTTTGTATTTTACTTGTTGTTTTACTTGTTTTATTTTTAGGACATGTTTCACAATGTTAATAGCTAATTTCATGCTCTGAACTGTAAAACATGATTGTGATTTTAACAGTAAAAGACTGTAAAAATGCTACAGTAAAAACCTGTTAACTGGTTAGCAGTAAGTTTCCATACTATATTCGGTGAATAAATGTAATTACAGTAAAATACTGTTAAAAATACGGTTTTTGGAAATGAAAAAAAGTCATTGTATAATTTACAGTGACAAACCGTAAATTGACACTCCCAGAATTCCCTGCATGACACTTCCTATTTGATGTTTTTTTGTTGAAATACCATGTTTCTTCTTAGTTTTTTCTTATCAGTTGTGTACATTAGGGTTTAATCTTACATCTAATGTTGTTAAATTGATGTTTATTGCATTATTTCAGCATCGTGTGTCACCATGATGGGGTTTAGTGTTTGTGTGAATGACACTGTGCACCTTCTATATATAAGAACTACCCTCCTCAGCTCGTAGAAAAGCTGTTTGTGATGAGCTTTGGTTCATCATGTGACTTTCTCATCACCACCAGTTTTTGGTGGTTATCAGTGCATTACAATGATTCAAAACAGATATTTGTACTTCAATATGTTGGTTTATTAACATTACATCAGTTAATGAAATACGGTATTTTGTTGTGAATTTAAGTTAAGTCTGTAAAACCTAAAATGTTGCTACCATATTTTTTTACGGTGAAGTTCTGGCAACCACAGCTGCCGGTATTTTACCGTAAATGTCACCATTTTTTTTTTACAGTGTGGGATGATGGCCCAAAGAAAAAATTTAACGACTTGAACTTAAAAGTGCCGTATAAGACTAAATAATATCTGGCGGTGATACTGTAAATGCAAGAAATACACAAACTACTAAAGTTATGAACACTTACAGGGCAGTACAGGACTTTTACTATTGTTCATTTATTTGAGAAATTACATTGTTTATTTCAGAGTTTGTTTTCCTTTCTTTTGTAATGTATCATGTGTAACAAATGTTGCTGCTTCTACGGAGTAACTCTGTATAAGTGATGTTGCAGCATTGTTCTGTTGTCATTACTGTTTTGGTAATAAAACGCCCTTACATTTTAACCAGCGTGAAGTGTTACATGAAGGCGAGTGGAGTTTGATCCCTTTGATCGGAGAGGGGTCATCTCTACGCTACTGAGAAAAACTTCTGGGTTCATTCATTGGAGACCCTCCTGTCCTATTTAAATGGACCTTTTACTAAGTTAAAGACCTCTGTCTGTTTCTAACCTGTTATTTAGGTGAGTCTTTAATTTTGCTCCTCTATTTCTCTTTATTTGTTTATGTAGTAATGGCTATACGTGTATGAGAAATCTTGAGATCTTTGATTCAGCTTTGTTCAATTCTGCAGGCTGAGAAAGCACTTTTCACTATGTTAGTATGCTTGCTTGTTTTTATTTTTGATGAGTTTGAATGATATTGGATGTGCATATGTGAACATTAATGGATATTAATTAGGATCAGTAAGAAGAATTAGAAATGACTAATGTTCTACTAACAAATGTTCAGATTTTGTTTAGGTTGCTGTTGTTATATTTTTACTTATTTAAAGTAAAACTGACTAAATCAGTAAAATATATACATATGTTGTTGTTTAGTATACATAATTGGATATTAATTAGTATGGCAGTTACTAATGTTGTGATTTTCAGGTTTAGGCTACACCTTATTGTCATTTTACAATGTTAATTTCTAGGTCTATAAAAAGAGATCTTAACCAAACTTTTAATTCAGTATTATGAACAACCGGAAAAGTCATGGAAATTCACTGGTCAAAAGTTGTGGGAACCCTGTACTAGGTTACTAATGGTGTGATATTTTCCGAGTTTAAGGCGGAAGAAAATGCAAATGCCTTTACAGACTTCAATACTAAAATAATACTTTACACCTTAAACCTGAACAATATTTATCATGCAGGCTGCTATAAGCATGTTTGCATATATTTCTCTCTTCTGTCGAGAGTAAAATTGATTCAATCCAGTAAATCTGCGAGGAAACATGGTTTTTGTATGGCTTCTTTATCAAATTTGGATTTGAAATTAGAAAATGTGAGTATAAAGCCATTTCTGAGTTTTTCCCAGCAGTCCTTTCTTAGGAGTTAACATTTTAGTTTTACACTCCATAGGGAAACATTTGCCATTTTTTCTGTAACTTATACCCAGTATCTCTGTGATTCTTGGAAAAGCATTAACATGCAAATACAGGCTAGATAATGTATAATCATCTTCATATCATTACATTGAGTGTGTTTGTCAAAGTGTGTAGATGAGAGCGATTATCTACTGTCTGTTGTCTTAAAGTGACACACACCTGAGAAACTCCTCATGGCTGCCACCGAGCATCCCGTCGTTTCCCCTTCCCCCACCGCCGAGGACACATCGCGCCCGACCACCCTGGTCACCACAGATATAGTGGTGCTTGTCATCTACTTCCTCTTGGTTCTGGCAGTGGGCTTGTGGGTAAGTTTACTGAAATCACAAAATGCACAGCTGTATCGTGATGATGTGTTTCACAGTGACAAAACTCTCTATAATAAGTGTTTGCAGGCTTCAGGTTCTTGTTCTTTCTGTAATATCACACACATCGTAGCTGAATTTTACACCAGTAAACGTGTTACTTATCACATTTATGGCTTAACATCTTGTATATGGCGTATTTATAACCTTTTTAACCGTATTTATAAACAGTCCATGTGGAAGACCAAGAGAAGCACAGTGGATGGATACTTCCTTGCTGGCAAAAACATGACTTGGTGGCCGGTGAGTGAGTAAATCTCAAACCATATATATTTGCATAAAGAAAATTAAGTCTATTTTTCGGAGCATTGACAATTTTGACATTATTTTCGTTTCTGTAATACAAAAAAATATATGCATTATACAGTGTTACTACCAAAACATTATTGCATAAAGAAAAGGAAGCCTATTTTTAGGACCATTAACATCTGCCATTATTTTCGTGACAATTAAAAAGGGTTAGTTCACCCAAAAATGAAAATTAGGCTGTGTTTTACTCACCCCCGAGGCGTCCTAGGTGTATATGACTTTCTTCTTTCAGACGAATCCAGTGAGAGTTATATTAAAAATTGTCTTTGATCTTTCAAGCTGTTTAATGCCACTCAGCAGGTGTTGCAGTGCTTCAGTCCAAAAGAAGTGAAATAAAAAGCAAAGTTTCCTTACTTTAGCAAAGGAAAACCAGTCTCCTCTTGGCTTATATTGAAATCCTCTGACATTCTTCTTTACAAATCCTCGTTTTGTACTTCTAATTCGTGTCCGTTGTTTTGATCTCTCCCCTGCGCTTCCGCGTTCATCACTTCTGAGCGGCACGTGCGCAAAGCCGACCGGAGCTGCTTCCGTTTACAACAGTGAGCACAAGCTACATTAAAGTGATTATTACGTCTTGAATATAGATAATTTTCTTACAAAAACTCATCGATTCGCTACAGAAGGCCTTTGTTCAAGGGTGAGTAAAACACAGCCTAATTTTCATTTTTGGGTGAACTAACCCTTTAAGCACAATTTCCCCACCAGCTCTTATTTCTGTAATACAAAAGTGTATTTCTCATTACTGTCATGTAATTCGCATGCATATTACAGTGTTCATTTACTATCACTGTTATACAATTATAGTTTTTGTTAATATTTTGAATCCGATATTATTTTTATATTTTCATTTTTCATTTAAATTTTAGTTAGTTTTAGTAATTTTGTTGTTTTTTATGTATTTATTTGAAAATTTCCCGTTTTTATGCATTTAATTTTTAGTTATTTTAGTGCTTCAAGTTTAACTAAACAAGAAAAATAAGCATGAAAATTATGAAATGACCTAAAAAATAGCCCTATTATTCAAAATTTATTTTTCTTCCCTTTTAATTTCGGGATGAAATTTGATCTGGGGAGATTCATGTTATAAAAGTTAAGTATAATATATATTTAAATAGACTATGAATCTTAGATCAAGTGTAATTTCCACCTCATCTGTCGTGTTTGTGCAGGTGGGCGCCTCTCTGTTTGCCAGTAATGTGGGCAGTGGTCACTTCATTGGTCTCGCCGGCTCTGGGGCGGCTGCGGGTATCGCTTCCACTGCTTATAAATGGAACGTAAGCACACGAGATCTACAATTCAAGAGATAGAGAGTACATCAATTTGCTGAATATACCACTTTAATAGAGTACATTATGTAAAAAGGCAAAGAATTCTGGGAATGAGTGACGTCTTTCTGTTGTGATTTAGTTAATGTCTCAGAGATTCATCATGCCTCATGTTGATGTGCAGGGCATGCTGATGGTGCTGCTCTTGGGCTGGCTGTTTTTACCCATCTATATTGCATCAAGGGTGAGACAGCAACAGAATTCAGTAATACATACACTTAGGAGTCAATTTAACAAATCTCAAGCAATAAATTCGATTTTAAAAATAATTGTGTACATACTACTGTTCAAACATTTTCAAATGTTTTTTTTTTTTTTCAAAAAAACAAGTCATGCTAACAAAGGCATTCACATATCTAGAAATATGAGATAATGTGCTTGTCAGTGTTTACTAATGTACATATTAAACATTACCTAATGTTTAACAGATCATTATTTAATGCAAATTTAAATTCTTACAAATGTCATTTCACTTTCAATTTATTTGAAAAAAGTTTACCGACAAAAACCTTTTGAACGGTTGTGTATGTATACAACTGTGTTCATCTGGTTGTTTCTGCAATTCGTGCGAATTAAGATGATTCTCCATTATTTTGCAGGTCACAACAATGCCCGAGTATTTACAGAAAAGATTTGGTGGAAAAATAATACAGTTATTTCTTTGTGTTTTATATCTATTTATCTACATCTTCACAAAGATATCAGTAAGTATGCTCGATTTAAAAATCGAATGACCAGAGCGGACTTGGACATGATCTCTCTGTTGCTCTGTCTGTGTGCAGGTGGACATGTATGCAGGAGCTGTGTTCATCCAGCAGGCTCTGCAGTGGAACATCTACCTCGCTGTGGTTTTGCTCCTCGGCATCACCGCTCTCTACACCATCGCAGGTCGCATATTTTAGCACTTTTTAGGGCCGTTTACAACAAGAACGATAACTATAACTGTATTAGCGCCCAATCTAAAGCGCGATAACAATCTTTTTATTTTAATTTTTTTATTGCAAACAATTCAGAGATGACATTAATGAAATACAACTTTGCATACATTACACATAATGTATCAACAATACATCCAATGTCATCTGAACATATGGAAGAGAAGAGAAGAAAAAAAAAAGTTGACAATGACTGTTAAAAGAGAAAGATGCATTTAAATAGCTTTTTTATGAACATAAAAAAGGCAGGAACAGAACAAATAAAGAAAAGAGGATTAAAAAAAAAACACCAAAACAAGTATTAATCACTGTACATGAAAGATCTCATCATATCTCTTCAAAAAAGAAATAATTTTTTTTGTTATTAATTACTCTTAGTGATTTAATTAAATGTTCTGCTTCACATAAGAAATCTATAAAAGCAGGTATTTTCTTAAGAAACCTTTGTTTGTTAAAATAGAATTTTGCCCCAAGGATAAGAAAGTTAACAGCAGATTCTAAAGATTTGTTTTGGTTTTCAAAAAAGCAAACAACATCCTTAATGTGTTAATTACAGTTCATACTAACTTTAGAAAAACAATAGGAACTCAAATCTTTCCAGAAAAGTGATGAAACATTACAAGAGAAAAATAAATGACAAATATCTTCACTTTCTTTTTTACAGAAGGTGCATATATCATCTACATCCCAAAATTTAGACACAAAAGCATTACAAGGGTATATATTATGCAAAATTTTAAAATGCACTTCTTTCACTTTATTGGGTATACAGTATTTATATGGTAATAACCATGTTTTCCTCCATTGAATGTTATCTATTTTAGAACCCCCCAAAAATTTCCCTTTCAAGAATAAAGTAGTATCATCTGCTAATTGTGAGATTCGAATCTCTGTTAAAGATAATAACAATCTCTTCATTATAAGCGCGCTGCAGTTACGTCATCTTCCGCGCTCTTTAAATGCTCGACTTATAAAACAACTGTATATAAGTGATATGAAACAAGCTTTCACATTTTGTAAGTTTTAATACGAAATTCAACCAATCAATACAGTTTTGGCGCACTTAATGTGGCGTAATTCGTTGTAGAGCCAGAGCCATTGAAAAACAGAGTTGCGATCTCTAATAAACATACAGCGGGTAAAATAAGTATTGAACACGTCACCAGTTTTCCCAGTAAATATGTTTCTAAAAGTGCTGTTGACATGAAATTTTCACCAGAAAATTGATGGATATTCATAAAACATTCATAAGATAACAAATCGCCAAAATGGATCAGCAACAAAAATTGATTTTATTAAACCATTTATCAAAAAAGACTGATATATTTCTAATTTTAATATCCAAAT
Organism: Sinocyclocheilus rhinocerous; assembly: GCF_001515625.1. Lineage (NCBI taxonomy): Eukaryota > Metazoa > Chordata > Actinopteri > Cypriniformes > Cyprinidae > Sinocyclocheilus > Sinocyclocheilus rhinocerous. Next base: position 228,983 of record NW_015644337.1, read on the forward strand.
TATTCCATAAAATGGTTTTGTGGGGGGAAAAGTTGTGGTTGTAAACCAGTTTCCAGGCTAACAAAGCTTGTTTAATAAATCTGCCTCCTGTATGGAGAAACTAGTCGTATGCATTGCTCAGGTGTGATTTTGGCCCATTCTTCCTCACAGTCTTCAAATCTTGAAGGTTCTGTGGGCCTCTTCTATGAACTCTGATTTTAGTTCTTATTTTCTATTGGATTCAAGTCAGGTGATTGGCTGGGCCATTCTAGCAACTTTATTTTCTTTCTCTGAAACCGATTGAGAGTTTCCTTGGCTGTGTTTGGGATCATTGTCTCGCTGAAATGTCCACCCATTTTGCATTGAGTGAGTTTTGCATTTGATAATTATTTAGACATGATTAAACACTAGATTTGTTAAAAGTGAAATTTAAAAAGTTAACAACTTGCATCAGATTTTTAATGATACTCGTAGGCTATAAGTAAGCACAAGTGATTAATGAATTTAAGCAGATACTGAATTTAAATTTGAAAGTTTAAAATGGTGCTAAAAAGGCATTCAACTGCATTCAACAAAATATTTTTATCCCCTTATGAATTGAAAATCTCACTCCAAGCTGAACTTAAAGGTTGGCAACCCTGATATAAGGTTTTTTTTTTAACCTTGAAATATCAGCTTCAGAATCATTCTGATGGTAACGATGAAATTCTGTGAAAAACGATTAATTGCTTTACGACAGTGATATATTTGCGACAATAAATAGGGAGCTCCAAATTCATAAACATACATAAAACTAGTTCTTACTAGCAAAAAAATAAAAAACCCTCTTCACATCAAATAAATAAATAAAACAAAACTACTCCCTTGAAGTCACATGTATTCTGATTGTCTGTCAGTGCTTTTATGGTTCGCCAGCTGGAAAAAAATACTTTGAAAGTTATTCCGACAATATCGTTCCTCTGTGTTGTTATTGTTAATTGTAGAGTGCATGTCCCCATTCTCACAGAATTTGAATGATTATTAAAACTTTATAGTTATAGTTGAGGTCTGTTCTCAGCAAGAACGATAACTACATTAGCAGTGTGGACTTCTCTATTCTCCTAAAACCAGATATGAGGAAGTCTCATAATCTGCTAAAGCATCTCTTGACTGATGTGGTCACAGGTGGTCTGGCAGCAGTGATCTACACCGATGCAGTTCAGACTCTCATCATGGTGATCGGAGGCCTGATCCTCATGGGCTTCAGTGAGTGACCGTGACAATCATATTGATTTAAGTCTTGCAGCCTTTAATACAATAATAATATACTCTTCTCAATGTTGCTGTGAAGGCTTTGCAGAGGTTGGGGGATTTCAAGCTGTCCTGGATAAGTATCCTCAGGCCATTCCCTCCATCCGAGTGCCCAACACCACCTGCGGGATCCCACGGGAGGATGCCTTTCATATATTCCGTCACCCTGTGACCTCTGACCTGCCCTGGCCGGGAGTGATCCTGGGCATGTCCATACCCTCCATGTGGTACTGGCGTTCTGACCAGGTAAAGAACCAGCAGTGTTGATTGAACTTGCTTATTTTGAACACATTACTCATGATGGGTATGATGGTTTCTATCTATGTAGAAGTTCTAGAACTATCAATCCAGGTCATAGACTGTATAAAAACATGGACGTAGTGTCCGTGATGTCACCTGTAGGTTTCTGAAGAGCGGTTTTGACGCTCAAAGTGGGCGGAGCCGGCCGTCGCCATCGCGCATCACTCCCGGATAATCGAAAATGAGCAAAAAGGCGGGAGCTGGTTGCTGAAACCACGCCCACCTTGCTTGATGGCAGTGTCAGCAGCGGCAATCCACCTGTCACTCAAGTGGCCATGCCCTTAATTATGCAGAACTTTAAGGCTTAATATAATTTAAACGGATGAGTTATAAAAAAATTCACCCCCCTCACAGTTGTCATGAAGGGCAAAATTAGCTATATAGACCAAAACCACTTTTTGTACCAGGCTGTAAACATGTTTTTTTCTGCTGTAAAGTTGGGCATTTTAACATGGGGAGTCTATGGGATTGACTCCCTTTTGCAGCCAGCCTCTAGCGGCCAGTCGATGAATTGCAGTTTTAGTCACTTCCTTGTTGGCTTCACGAGAGAGAGCGGGAGGTTGCCGCTTGATCCAGATATACTGAAGTAGATCTATCTAGAAGTTCTAGACTAAATTTATGTTCTACATATATCTAGATCTAGTTCTAGTGCTGTCATTAATTCTAGCTAGATTGAAGCTCTGGATCTTTTACATTTTCTATTAAATATTACAAAGTTCTAGACCAACAGAGATTCAAGCACTAGCTTGCTAGATTTAAGTTCTAGCAGGTTCTAGAATTTTCTATATACTGTATTTATCAACCATTTGGAACACTTCCTTAGCAATCACCTAGCAATCATTTAAAAGACCTTAGAAACTGCCTAGCAACCACATACCTTCCAAACATAATATATTTTGTTATCGTCCCTGTGTGAAGGTGATAGTGCAGCGTTCACTTGCTTCCAAGAACATTGTGCATGCTAAAGGAAGATCTTTACTCGCTGCTTACCTCAAAGTTCTGCCCTTCTTCATGATGGTGATTCCAGGCATGATTAGCAGGATACTTTACCCAGGTGTGTCTGAAATAAATACCAACGTTTAAGACCTTTGAACATCTAAAATGCACAATTTGTTATCTTAAAATGTACGTGAATGTGTGTGTGAATTGTAGACGAGGTGGGCTGTGGAGACCCGGATGTGTGTAAACAAGTTTGTGGGAATCCGGTGGGCTGCTCGGACATTGCTTACGCCAAACTGGTCATGGAGCTTCTTCCTGCAGGTATCAGTGAGATTGCTTGATTATTTACTCATATGTAGGTTGTTTTTCTATAGTTTTCAGTTTCTAGAACAGGTGGCTGCGATGAATCATTTTCTTCTTGTGTGTTTGTCAAGGTCTGCGGGGTTTAATGATGTCTGTGATGTTGGCTGCTCTCATGTCCTCTCTGACTTCCATATTCAACAGTTCCAGCACCATTTTCACCATGGACCTTTGGAGGAACATCCGCCGCACTGCCTCCGAGTGGGAGCTCATGATTGTGGGAAGGTATGACATCAACGAGTTATGCACACTTGATTTTAAAAGACAGTTCATCAGTTTCTCAATCCTATAAATGGCTATTTGTTTTTAAAAGTACCCAGAAAGGTGTAAACATTGGACAGTATTTGGAAATGAAAGCTGGGTTGGGTTTTGACGTCAGCCTCCATTATTGGATAGATTTTTGTTAGAAATGACGTTGGCTTGCTTGCATCTAATTTCTGGAAACTTTACAGGATTTTCTGGAAACTTTCAGAAAATTTTGGAAATTTTTTAGAAAGTGTCTGAAAGTTTTTCATCCCTTTGCAACCAGACTTGGATCAACCTACAATGGACAGACTCTTGGTTAATTAAAACCAATGAAATATCAACGTCTAATGATGTTGTAATCTGATGTTGTAATCTAAGGTTGTGTGGATATTAACATAATGATGTTTTAACATGTTGGTTTTTGATTACCATAGGCTACCTCACGATTAACTGTCCGTGTTTAATGTCAATGTGATGTTTGAAAGACATGGAATTTTGGTTACTTAAAACCAGCAAAAATATCAACATCAACAGTATTTGTCAGTGTTCTACATCAAATTGACCTGACACAGAATGGCTGTTTGCATTTAAAAGTACCCAGAAAGGCTCCAACGTCGGACAGATGTTGATTTGGTTGGAAATGAAAATCGGGTTGACACCAACATCCAACCTTAGCTTGTTGTCAACCTTCAACATTGGATAGATGTTGAATTTTGGTTGGAAAGGAAATCGGGTTGACCCCAAAACCCAACGCTGGCTTGCATCAACCTCCAACATTGGACAGATGCTAAATTTTGGTTATTTAATACCATGACTGACATTATGTATAATTTAACATTATGTGGACATTAACATTATAATGTTTAGCAGACATTGGTTTTTGCTTATTGTTTTTTTTTTCATGGTTCATGATTAACTGTCAGTGTTTAACGCCAATATGATGTTTGAAAGACTCAAATAATACTCAATAGCACAACTTAAAACCAACAAAATTACCACATCAGCAGTATTCATCAGTGTTCTACGTCAAATTGACTTTGGCAGTATCATTGTCCTAACAGAAATATTTTGGTCAACCGATGTCAGAACTTATATTCAACCAAATATCAACATCTTACGATGTTGGGTGGCTAGAAGCTGTTAACAAATAAAATCCTTCTTTTGTTGGTGAACGTTTGTTTCTGGTAAATTAATCTAGTATTGTCATTCTACGACTGCAAATGCTACATTTTTGTGCTCTTGTAAAGCTGGACTGTTTCAGCTGCTGTGTGTGTGTGTGTGTGTGTTTCCATGTCAAAGAGTGTTTGTGTTGGTGTTAGTGGTGGTGTCAGTGCTGTGGATTCCTCTGGTTCAGGCCAGTCAGGGTGGGCAGCTCTTCATCTACATCCAGTCTATCAGTATGTACCTGCAGCCTCCCATAACAGTCGTCTTCTTCACGGGATGCTTCTGGAAATGGACCAATGAGAAGGTACAAACTTATGTACTTAGATCAAGCACTCAAGTAAGATTAAGCATCAAACTGATTTTGAAAAGCATTCATTAATCATTTGTGTAAAATTGGACCTATATTATGGGTAAAATTGTGAATAATGTTTAAGTAGTATCGCACAAGCACTTGTTAGCTCTGGTGGGATTTTGCTGTAGTAATCACAGTGGATAATAAGACCAACAACACACTATATAGTGTGATATTTGTATTCAAAAGATATTAAAGATATTTTGCTAGTTGCTTTGTCTATTTTTGCCCCAGCAATGAAAATAGTTCAAAATCCACACCATTATCATTGGACTTCTCTTGATGAACAGACAGCAGTGAGTTCCTGAATGAATCTGCATTTGAGCAGTCAGTTGAGTGAATGAATCAATAGCTCACTCATTTAGACAGTAGTTGTGTCCCAAATAACCTACTATTCACTATGCACTTATATATGCACTATGTACTACGTAATAGGGCTGCACGATAAATCGAAATGGAATCGAGATCGCGATTCGACAGAAGCTGCGATTGTCATGCGTATCTTTCAGTGAAGCACGGTTCTGTGATCAGCAGTAAATCTCCATCCAAAGGCCAGAGGGCGCTCTCGCGCTGAAACTCCAAATACGCCTCGCAGAAGAAACCCAGGAAATGCCTATCGCTGCAGCTGAATAAACAGAAGATTAAACTGCTTTCATTGATTCAACGTGACTAAAAAACACACAACTACGGCAATATACGGTTTATCTGAGTAACAATATGTTATTAAATGTGGTATTTTCACATGCTTTCAGATGGAGCAGCATTTACTTCACAGAGCCGTAGTTCACTGAGAAGCTATGCAAACAGCTGTCGCAATATACGGTTTATCTGAGTTTTTATTATTATAATTTTCATTAAAATAAAGTATGTTTATAATGCAATGCTTTATCACTGCTTAGAATACTATGAAATATGTTGCGTGCCTTATTCTGTGTAAGAAGCCACATCATCTCACAGAAGGATTTATTTCAAACACTCGACTGACGTTATGAAGTGAGTTTGGAGTAAAAATATGTTATTAAATGTGGTATTTTCACATGCTTTCAGATGGAGCACAGAGCCGTAGTTCACTGAGAGGGTATGCAAACAACTGTCATTATCGCGAACGATTTCTTCGATTTCATAATTGCGCAATGGCTATGTGTAGTAAATTCTGCTACATCTGAAAGCACGTGATGCTGATTTACAGAACCGGCATTACTATCAAAATGCGCATGACAATCGCATTCGATTAATCGTGCAGCCCTACTACGTAAGCCCATTTCTGCCACAGAATTAAAAAAAAACATGCTTTGGCAAATCATAATGATACGAAAAGCCAAAATTTTGACATTCATTGACATGAAAAGGTGATTTTTTTAAATCTCACAATTATGCCATAGTTTCAACTTTTTATCTCATAATTATGACTCATAATTTTGTCTTGACTATCTCATAATGACTCAATTTGATCTTTTTGTCATGGCTTTCTATCTCATAATGATGACTCACAATTTTGTCTTTTTGTCATAATGACTTTCTGTCATAATGATGACTCATAATTTTGTCTTGGTCATAATGACTTTCTATCTCATAATAATAACTTTGTGTCATTTGTGTGTCAGTTTCAAAAATTGTGTTTTTTTGTCAATGACTTTCTATCTCATAATGATGACTGTTTCAGTCTTTTATCTCATAATTATGACAGTATGCCATAATTTCAATTTTTTTAATTTAACACATTTGATCTCATAATTATGACTTAGTTTCTCAGATTTCTCAATGACAGTTGTCAACTTTTTATCTCATAATTGTGAATTTGATCTCATAATTGACCGTCATATTTCGACTTATCTCATAATTATGATTTACCAAAGCATTTTTTCCATCACATACTCCATCTAGTGTATGAATCTCAGAAGGTTATTTATCATCCAGCATCAGAGTCTGATAGCCCCTCCTCCTCTGCTTTTGTTGAGTGCATGAATTGTTCAATATTTCACTGTGCTCAATATTTCAGTTTTGTTTTTTTTTGCATTAGGCAAGCACATCATCAGAGTATTTGAAGTGCACTTTTTGGGAATTTTCAGTTTGAAGACTACTTATTTATACTACCAAATCGCACAGAATAGTGCATAAGAATGCAATTTATGACACCTGGTCTCTTGTTTCATTCATCTTTCTGTTGTGTTGGTGTAGGGTGCATTCTGGGGTCTGATAGTGGGCATGGTGGTGGGCTGTACAAGGATGGTTCTGGATTTCGTCTATCCAACACCACAGTGCTACGAGATCGACAACAGGCCTGACATCATCAAATATGTTCACTACCTGTACTTCTCCATCATTCTCACTGTCCTCACACTCATCGTGGTTGTGTGTGTTAGTCTGGCTACAGAGAAGCCCAAACCGGAGCAGGTTAGAAAACACACACACAAAAGACCAACCCTAACCCACTTTGCAATTTCACAAAAAAATACTTTGCATTCAGAAATGTCTTTTCATAAACCTTAAAGGGATAGTTTACCCCAAAATAAAATAATTTATTTGCCCTCATGTTGTTCCAAGCCAAACACTTCGGACTTCCATAGTATGGAAAAAAAAATACTATATAAAGCAATGGCTACCATCAACTGTTTGGTTACTGAAATTTTTCAGAATATTTTGCGCTCTACAGACAGAAAGAAACTCATACATGTTTGGCACAGCTTGAGGAAATGACAGAATTACAATTATTGGCTGAACTATCCCTTTAATTTGGGAAATACACTCATATAAAGGGTTTGTTATTTTCCAGATCAGTCGTTTGATGTGGTACACACGCTTTGATCCTGTGACAGAAAGCAAAGAGGTTGTGGTTTCAGATCTCCAGATGATCAAGCATGCCACACAGTACTCAAAAGACATGGAAAATGATGCATATCCTACAAAAGAGGGTACTTTGGCCAATCCATATGCAGGCACAGATAAATGGTGTTGCAAATTGTCTAGTTTATCCTAGGGTGACCAAAATGGCACGTATGGTCACCCTAGTTTATCCCGATCTATTTCTTTGATAGTCCAGTTATCCAGCAGAGGGAGACAAAGTCATTTCATATTTTTCAATGTGTTTAAAGGGATAGTTCACCCAAAAATGAAAATTTGATGTTTATCTGCTTACCCCCAGGGCATCCAAGATGTAGGTGACTTTGTTTCTTCAGTAGAACACAAACGAAGATTTTTAACTCAAACCGTTGCAGTCTGTCAGTCTTATAATGGAAGTGAATGGGAATCACGGCTTTGGGAGTAAAAAAAAAACATACACAAAAAAAAACAAATTAAACACTGCAGCTCGTGACGATACATTGATGTGTAAAGACACAAAATGTTCGGTCTGTGCAAGAAACTGAACAGTATTTATATAGTTTTTTACCTCTGATTCACTGCAATGTCCGAACTGTCCTGAGCGCGTCTCGCATCTTCTTCTTCAGCCGGTGCGTGACGCGTCGTCGTCGCCTTGCTTTACGGCGGATCGCAGACTTATAAGTGCATTACCGCCACCTATCTCTCAAATGGACCCTTGACACTCCTAATAATCTCAATTAGGAGTGTCAACAAATGGCGCTTTTCCACTGCATGGTACGGCACGGTACGGCTCC
>NW_015644337.1:237261-240618 GCF_001515625.1 Sinocyclocheilus rhinocerous
CAGACTTATAAGTGCATTACTGCCACCTATCTCTCAAATGGACCATTGACACTATCTACAATCTCAATTAGGAGTGTCAATGGTCCACTTGAGAGATAGTTGGCGGTAATGCACTTATAAGTCTGCGATCTGCCGTGTCACGCGCCGGCTGTCGAGGCGCTCAGGACAGTTCAGACATTGCAGTGAATCAGAGGTAAAAAACTATATAAATACTTTTCAGTTTCTTGCACAAACCGATCATTTCGTGTCTTTACACATCAATGTATCGTCACAAGCCGCAGGGTTTAATTTGGTTTTGATTGTGTATGTTTTTTTGACTCTCAAAGCCGTGATTCCCATTCACTTCCATTATAAGACTGACAGACTGCAACGGTTTGAGTTAAAAATCTTCGTTTGGTGTTCTACTGAAGAAACAAAGTCACCTACATCTTGGATGCCCTGGGGGTAAGCAGATAAACATCACATTTTCATTTTTGGGTGAACTATCCCTTTAAATGAGGGGAAAGATATGAGAATATCTAAAAACAAATGGGAGGAACTGAAATATTTTTAAGCATACAATGACTCCAAACATTACTTAAATATCTACATCACATTTAATATCTGAACATCATTGCATTACATAAAAATTGCAATCTGCAAACAAATGATATAAAATGCACTAAATCTCCTAATTATATTCATGTAGGTAATACTTGTTTTTATCTCTTTACATGTAAGTCTGAATGCATTATTTGTCAGCAGACTCCAGTAGTTCTGCGTCCAGCAATGCGGGTTCATCTAAACTCAAGTCTGCTCTGTTCTGGATCTGTGGAATGGAGAAGCAGAAAGGAGAGAAACCCAAGTCTCCTCCTCCAGAGGCTCAGACGTGTTCCCTCGAGGAAGAGCCCTGTATGAGACACCTGGTAAACGCCAACCTCATCATCTGTATATCAGTGGCTGTGTTTCTCTTCGCTTACTGGGCATAGTCACTTGTCCTTCATAATTTATTGTGACTGGTGTGAAAGAAAATCTCCATGCAGTATGTACTTAATAATAAATTAATATTATTTATAATATATCATCATAAATCAGTTTAGACTTTTTTTGCAACCAACACTTCACCAATTTGTCCTTGATGTTTCTGTAAATTAAACCGTATTTAAAAAAAACAACTGGTTTTGATTTCTGTAATTAAGCATTTTATTACATATATAATCGGAAAACAGTTGCGGTGTTGAGAAAAATGAATTTGTACAACATTTGTTCATCTGAGGCACTGGAGAACATGAAGAACGAGAATTCAGATGGAGGAAATGTGTGCACACAGACGTACAAAAGGGGGTGAAACAGAAAAAAAAAAAATCAAAATGTACAATTAAGAGCCAATTAAAGATAACATATCCACAGAAATAAAGACACACACTCACTCTTGAAAGGAATGAATGACTTTGGCGTTCTCGCTGACGGTTCCTGAGCTTAACTGATCCATTAACCCTTTCATTCACATTTATGTTGTCAGTGCTGTTTTTGCATTGCGTACAACATGAAATAAACCCCCTAAAGCTCTGACACAGGATCATACGCTTTAAAACAAAAAAAGCATCTTTGGTCATTTTGAGAATGAAGTATTTTATAATAGTACATGCAGGGTTTATTTTAATGGTCAACAGTGGATGAATAAATTGGTACTTGGTAGTACATACTCCACTAAAGTAAACCCTGTAAAACACAATTACAATTGTTAAAAACTACTAAACTAATACAAAAACGACTGTAATGTCATAACACTACATTGCAGTCAGTATTGCACCCCAGGAAAAATACTTAAAAATACAAATCATATGCATGTATTAAATCAATCGTATCTGTATAACCATTATTTTTCTGAAGCTTTTTTTTATCCAATTTTTGTATTAAAAGAGAAAAGAAATGGTTAAAATAAATTTGAAAAAAAAAAAAAACATTCACCATAACCAACAAAAACATGAAGCAAAGTGTCACACAAACTCAGTGATTTGGTACGTTTTTTCAAGGCACATATATAACACTTGTTACGCAAAACATCACAAAACTGAAAGACATTCATACTTGATTAAAACCCAAACTAGCTTTATGCTAAGAATGTATAGCATGTTAACGTGCGTACTGTTTTTTTTTTTTTTCCTGGTATGTAGTTACAATGTGCCAGCATTGTGAGGACAGAGAGAGTTTTCTCTAGGGGTCAAAGGTTAAAGTGAATGGCTATGTTCGGAATAGCATACTACCATACTATTTGTGCTGTATGTACTATTTTCTATATGCTTTGAATACCCAGGTGACCTGCTATAATTGCACACTGTGCTGGGTACCACATCCCAGAATGCAATGCATCGACTTGACCTTCCATCTCCACTGTGACGTTTTAAGCAACTGTGATGACTCATTTGATCATTCTCACAAAATACTTTTTTTTTTTTTTACTTAAATCTGAATGCTTAATACCTAAATTTATTCAAAAGGTAACTGAGGTCACGTTTAAAACGTTTTTCATTTTGCATGCTTTCACATCCTTAAAAACAATAGTAAGAATACACTATGCAGTAAGTATGCTACTATCCTATTACGAACATAGCTTTCCATTGGCTGTGTGAAGACTGGACTCCGCCCACCTCACAGGGCGGTGTTTTCTGATTGGTGTTCATCTTCTGAGAGCGTTTCTGTGGTTTCGTCCTCCTCAAGCTCTGGGACAAGATCCAGCCCTGGTCCCGTCAAAGATCTCTCCTCTACATCTCCATCTTCATCTGTGCAATCATAATGCACAGTTAGGATATTTCAAAGAAAACTATTTATCATATTTCCACCAAAATTAAACTTCCAAAAAAACTGACCTTCAAGATAAACAAGCAATATTTGACAAAACAAGAATGTATCATTTAACAAGATGCACTTGGATGATATCCAATATTAATATTATTTTATTTAAATGATTAAATAATGAAAATAATGTAGTGTAGTTGTGACACGTATAAACCAATAACAATACTAATATGATATTAATATCTAAACATGATAAAATGTGCACTACTGTTCAAAAGTTTGGGGTCAGTATGATTTTTAATGTTTTTGAATGAAGCCTCTTATGCTCGCCAAGGCTGCATTTATTTGATCAGAAATACAGTAAAAACAGTAATATTGTGAAAAATTACTATAATTTAAAATAACTGTTTTCTATTTGAATATATTTTAAAATGTAATTTATTCATGTGATATAAAGCTGAGTTACTCCATTACTCCAGTCTTCAGTGTCACATGATCCTTTAAAAATCAGTCTAATATGATTTGCTGCTCAAGAATCATTTATTATTATCAATGTTGAAAACAATTGTGCTGCTTAAT
>NW_015644337.1:240659-240987 GCF_001515625.1 Sinocyclocheilus rhinocerous
TTATTCCTGTGATATAAAGCTGAATTTTCAGCATCATTACTCCAGTCTTCATTGTCACATGATCCTTCAGAAATCATTCTAATATGATTTGCTGCTCAAGAATCATTTATTATCATCAATGTTGAAAACAATTGTGCTGCTTAATTAATTTTTTCCAGTATTGTTTGAGCAATAGAAAGTTTAATTTTAAAAAGTTTAAAGGAGGGGGTGTATATATATATATATATATATACACATACACATACACATACACATACACATACACATACACATACACATACACATACACATACACATACACATACACATACACACACACACATATATA
>NW_015644337.1:241314-243904 GCF_001515625.1 Sinocyclocheilus rhinocerous
ATATATATATATATATATTGTAACTTTATAAAAGTCTTTACTGTCATTTTTGATCAATTTATGCCATCCTTGCTAAATAAAATTATTAAAAAAAACAATCTGACCCCAAACTTTTAAAACAGTAGCATACTCAAATGTAAAATAATCAATAATGTTAAATAATACAGTATCTGTGGCACAGCTAACATTCACCCTGCAGAAGCAGCCGAGGTTCATGGGTAGGGAGTTACTGTATGTTTAGTTGCATAAAGCATGTGCTGGTATTTTATCCTAAGACATGCCACAAAGACACTGGTTAGGTAGCTTGTCATGCAGGTTAACTTGCTGTTAGTCGGGTTAAACAGGCAAAGAAAGCGTTCAGACACACACAGATGGAGCTGACAATACAACGACTGATACGCCCAGAGTTCTTACCATCGCCTGCCACTCAAACCACACCTCACAGGCAGAAGATCACACATCTGTAACAGTGCAACAACGTCACAACATGTTCAAAGGATCAAACACTGATGACGAGCAACCACCAGCAAAGTGAAGCGAATCACAATTCAGACAGCTGTGAACTTCCATAAAGCCAATCCAATCACATCTCAGCCTTTGAAAGTCAACATGAAACATTTTCTGCAACCCATTTTACTTCCATAATATGTCGAAATTAACTGGATTATACAAATTACAACCACCAGTGGTTGAAAGTTTGGAGTTGGTAAGATTTTTTAATATTTTAGAAAAATATTTTCAAAAATTAGAACATTTCTTTGATTGAAAATACAGTAAATCTGTAAAACTGCAAAATGTTATTACAATTTAAAATAACTGTTTTCTATTTGAATATATTTTAAAATGTAATTTATTCCTGTGATGCAAAGCTGTAACATGATCCTTCATTGTATTAATATTGCACAATATGAATGTATTTTTTAAAATCAAATAAATGCTGAACGGAAGCAACTTCTCTAAAAATGTATGAAGTGTATTTTTCTTCGGATTAACATGGGCACAATAATATCAGGAAAGTAAACAGGGTGAGGTTTGACTTCATGTTGGCTTTTCGGATGAAGTTCTGATGGCAATGAACCACCAAAAAGAGTGTCATTAAACACTGAAAGTGGTGATTTCTTTAAACAATGCTAGGAGCATTAATCATGGTGCTGGTAATGTCATTAAACGTGGCAGCATCGCAGCTCTCTCTCATGCAGATGCGGTGTGCAGTGAAGCAGGAGAGCGTCTGAACCTCGGGCCAAACACTGAAGGACTCCTGGCAGCTGCTGATATTTCCACAACCGCTGGAAACGGATCCATCTATTGCAGCATGTGGTTTCACTGACCCAAACTTACCACTAAGATTATTACACACGACGCATCCTACAGTCAGGCCAATGGTGACAATTCGTGTTATGAGGGAGAAATGTGAAATCCAGACATAAAGATATATATGTGTGTGTGTGTGTGTGTGGCTGAAAGTCAATTTCGGTATTAAACACTAAACTGAAGATCTGTGTTCAGTTCTGAGTTGAAATAATGGATGCCAGGGACAAATAAACAAAGGGTGAAAGCATGATGAATAATAATAAATTATGATAATTAACTGTCATGGAACATTCCGTTTTCCAAGAATAGAATTCATCTTTCAAATGAAGACTTCTTTCTTTCTCCCTGATCGAAATGTTACTTCTTTGGATACATTTCTGCCCAACTTCAGCAAAGTTCTGTTTCAGGAAGATGAACAGAAGAATGAATCATCTGAGATTTTTATGTAAAAATATTTGAAGCCAAATTAAACATACAAATTCAAAGATTAATATTCTATCGATTACATGACATTCAAGGAATGTTTCAGGGTCAATGCGAGTTAAGCTCAATTGACAACATCTGCGACATGCTGTCGAGTATCACAAACAATAATTTTTACTTATTCCTTAATTTGCAAAAACTAAAACATTGTTTAGTTATACATTTATTATGATTACTTTAGAGACTTTCATTGTACGTGCATTTCTGTAAACAGGCTTTTTGCCCGTTTTTACTCATTTCATTTTATTATTTTATTAATAAAATGTAAATTATTTTATTATTATTGTTATTATTTATTTAAAATTATTTCCATTTTATAATTCATCAGTATTTCCTACATGTCATGGATGCTGTCCATTGTTCTACAAGTAATGAATTTAACATGGAACATTCCTATTCATATTTTATTTTATTATTTTTAATTAAAACAAAATTATTATTATTATTATTTATTCACAATTACTTCTATTTTATAATTCAGAGGTATTTTCTACATACTTTCTACATGGTGCTGCCCATAGAATTTAACTTTTAATTTAATGTAAGCTGTGACATTCCTTCTCATATGTAATAGTATTAATTTTTTGATTATTAAAACATACATTTATATAATTTTAATGTCCTTATTTTTTTCATTTATTTAAAATTATTTCCATTTTATAATACACTGAACAAAATTATAAATGCAACACTTCTGTTTTTGCCCCCATTTTTCATGAGCTGAACTCAAAAGATCTAAGACTTTTTCTATGTACACAAAAGGCCTATTTCTCTCAAATATTGTTCACAAATCTGT
>NW_015644337.1:243942-249171 GCF_001515625.1 Sinocyclocheilus rhinocerous
AGAATCATGCTGTCTAATCAGCATCTCTATATGCTACACCTGTGAGGTGGATGGATTATCTCGGCAAAGGAGGAGTGCTCACTAACACAGATTTAGACAGATTTGTGAACAATATTTGAGAGAAATAGGCCTTCTGAGTACATAGAAAAAGTCTTAGATCTTTGAGTTCAGCTCATGACAAATGGGGGCAAAAACAAAAGCGTTGCGTTTATAATTTTGTTCAGTGTAGATAGGTATTTTCTACATGCCATGAATGCTGTCCATAGAGCTTAACTTCTATTTAACCTGGAACCTTTCTTTCTTTTCATATTTATCGTTGTTGTTATTATTATTATTATAAATAGAATTTAAATTATTAGTAGTTTTTTATTTAAAAATAATTTCCATTTTATAATTCAGAGGTATTTTCTACATCCCATGGATGCTGTCTATAGAGCTTAACTTCTATTTAATTAACCTTTATTACACTTTATTATTTATAAAATAAAATCATTATTAATATTTATTTTTAACCTTATTATTATTATTATCTAATTTAACATGGAACATTCCTTTAAAGGATCGAGGCAACAAAATCTTGAAAGTTGTGACAATCAAATAATTCCGCAACCTTTATATTGTATATTTAAATATAAATGTTAAATATAAAATTTGACACAACTATACAGTAAGTAATGCGTAAAACAGTTAACAAAAAGACCTGTTTTGTCCTGTATTAAAGATTTATCGCTCAAACACCACTGCTGTATGCTGCTAACACTTGCACACTGTGTACGACATCCATCCTGACAAGTCTACTTATGAAAATAAAGCTTGTTAACTCTGGATCTGGGATTGTTTCAAAACTTTATAATCTGAAGATGGAGGTTTTTAGTCTCCAACAGCATCTGCAAGTTTCTTTCGTCATGTTAAATGAGCTTAATGGAGGCAAACCCTCAGGAGAGTTGTTTGGCAGGGGCGAGTGCTGGGCTTTCTGAGGTCCACAATAGACTGACACTGAACACCTGCCGTTTATACAGACTCTAGACGAGTGTGTTTCCATATTAGAGTTGATTGAGCTGTAGAAATGTGTCATAATGAAACAATCAAAGAGAGTGCAAATGACATCCACTGAGTGCTTGACGTTCCCATCAGGTTTGTACAGACAAGTCCATTTCTGTAGTTGTGTGCATTTGACCTCAGGAAAAGGATAAATATGCTATTTTCGTTTGAATTTCCATATTTTTATTAATGAAGAAAAAAAGATGAAATGAAAAAAAAATATCTGGATGCTACCATATAGCTTGCAATTTGGTCATATGCTGTATTTGTATTTTCTAGAAATAAATAGAAACAATTAATCATTTTAAAATGATTATAATAATTTTTTTTTATAAAAGTATTTAATTATTTCCATGATCATTTTTATAATTACATTGGCTACACAATGTACAACATTTTGCTCATATGTTGTATTTTTACAAATAAAATGAAATAATGAATCATATAATAAATAAAATGAAATAAAAAATAAATAAAATTTCCATTATTATTTATTATAATTACATTGGCTGGACATTGTAAAAGATTTTGGTTTTATTTCATATTAATAAATTAAATAAAAAACATTTTTCAATGTAAAAAACCCCCGAAATATGTATATTTAATATTTAAGGATTTATATTTGAATATAATGTATTAATATTATTACATAATTATAATTCTAAACAATGGTATAATTTATTTATAAAATAACAAAAATGTGTTTTTTATTATTATTAATCGTTTTTTTGTGCAAAAATGTCAGCATGTTGTTGGAGTTTTTTCATGATTTTCCTTACCTGAGATAATCTTGGATCCAGAAACACAGACACCGTTGGCGCCGTCGCTAGATGGTTGTGGTGGTGGCGGGCCGCTGGGTTTGGGTCGTGCTCGAGGGGTGGGCCTGGGGCGCAGCTGGGAGCCGTCGTGAGGAGGTGTACCGGGAGGGGTGGGCGTTCTGGGAAGGGACGGTTCGGCTTCTTCTGTGCTCTGGGGAGGAGGCTGAGGAGGAGGGTGGCTGGGGGCCTGGATTTAGGAGCAGCTTTTACGCTCTGTTTGGGAGGTGCTGGGGCTTGTTTCTTTGTACCTGAAAACAAACGGTCCAGACATGATTGACAACATGCATTTTAAAGGGTTAGTTCACCCAAAATGAAAATTCTGTCATTAATTACTCACCCTCATGTCGTTCCAAACCTGTAAGACCTTTGTTCATCTTCTGAACACAAATTAAGATATTTTATTTGTTGAACCACTGATGTCACATGGACTGTTTTACCGATGTCCTTACTATGTTTCTGGGTCTTTAACGTGTCGGCTGAGTTGCTGTCTATGCAGTTCAGAAAGCTCTCGGATTTCATCAAAATATCTTAATTTGTGTTCTGTTTGGAACGACATGAGGGCGAGTAATTAATGACAGAATTTATATTTTTGGGTGAACTATCCCTTTAAGGATGCACTGATTATGACATTTTAATTAATTCGCTTCTATTTAATTTTGAATTTAATTTTGATTAAAAACACAATACAAACATAAAAATCTATCCTTTTTAAATGCTACAAGTGAACTTAGGCATGACAACATTATAATGTATAGAGTATAAAAATGGATATTAATTTTGAGACTTGCTAATGATTAAATCTAAATTATTATTTTAAAGATTAAGTTAGTAAAAGTAATGTAAATGTAAAAATTGGGGAAATGAGCATGCAAAATTAAATATGTAACACATAAAAAAATAATATATACACAAATATATACACTACTGTTCAAGAGAATTATTTTTGTTTTTGAAAAAGGTCTCTTATGCTCATCAAGGCTGAATTTGTTATATCGAAAATACAGTAAAAACTGTAATATTGTGAAATATTATTACACTTTAAATTAACTGTTTTCCATTTGAATATACTATAAAATGTAATTCATTCCTGTGATGCAAAGCTGAATTTTCAGCATCATTACTCCAGTCTTCAGTGTCACATGATCCTTCAGAAATCTCTCTGATATACTGATTTGATGCTCAAGAAACATTCCTTATTATTATCAAGGTTGAAAACAGTTGTGCCGCTTAATATTTTTGTTTTCAAAATTTCATATTTTTTATATTTAATATTTAAATACATAATGATCAGTGTAAAGCATCCTTGCTGAAATAAACTGTTAATTTCTTTTACTTTTAAATGGAAGTGTACTCTATATTGACTGATAACTGTTAAAAAAATTTTTATATGATAACCAATATATTGCACATCCCTAATAGATCTGAATAAAGATATGAGGAAAGATAATAAGTTCTGACCTCTGCGGCCCAAGAATGGACTGGGGCCCTTAGGACCTGAGGTAGGGGTCACCATATTCAGCTGAGCGGGCGTCCCACTCAGACCTCCCGGGCCGTTCCTCACGGCAGGGGGTGTGGATGCAGGATCTCGGGCGATGTTACTGGGGAGAGAAGAAAAGCAGGGAACTTCTATCAGGGGTCACACTGCAGGATGTATACACAGGTCAGTTCACATGCAGGGACGGTAAAATGTAGTGGTCCATGTTCAGTTAATGACTTGCACTGAAAAGTTAATACAGATATTATATAGGACATGCTTTAAGGAAACACAGTTAGCAAAGTTAGCAGTGTTTTATTCCGCATGCAGTGCATCTTCTCCACTAAAGAAAGAACAAGCAACAGAGAAAGGCAAGGCAGGACACACAAATTCAAGCATCAGAGAATATTCTACAGAAAAGAGACACTTGAAGGATTTTGGCCCTGACTGGGATAAATCAGCATGATAATTTGACAAATTATCTTTAACTTGATATTTGAGAGGCGTTTGCTTCAATCTTCCCGATTTAATTAATCAAAAACAGGAAAACAGGTTGGGAAACTTTTCTTTATTATATTGACCAGGGTTTTTAAAACTTTTTTTTTTTTTAATCCAAGGGCCCCAAGTTGTTTGGAATGGACTCCCTAAAAAAAAAAAAAAAAAAAAAAAAAAAAATATGGTGTAAAAGACTGGCTGGAAACAAACCAGAAGAAATACATAAAACTGTCCATAAAAAAATAAATACAAATAATTGGGATTAATCTAATGATTTATGATTTCCGAATAGTCTTTACAAAACAGAACAAAACAAATTATAACTTCATAATAAACTTTTAATAATAAACTATATTTTATTTGTTATTTATTTAGAAACAAAAAAATCCTACACACTATCCCAGCATGCAACAACTATAAAAATGTATTAAGCAATGTTTAAAACTTTTCATTTAAATTTTTTTTTTATTTATTTAATTGTTCTTTTTTTTGCCCTACATTTTCACAGTTTAATTTATATATATATATATATAGCAATGACCATGTCTAGATAAATTTAGGGTAAAAAATATCTTAATCAAGGTTCCAGTGGTAATAGCTTATAGCTTTCCGGTGATCATTTTCTGATTTCAAAAGTGTTTTGAAGCAAAAACAACATGAGAATGGCACAAGAAGACGATGTACATAACACAGCGACAAATGGCGGCATTTGATTTTTGCCATTCCAGGTCTCCTGAAAGGTTTATAGCCTTACTCTGCGATTATACCCAATTGTTAGCCATTTGACTGATTTTAAAGCAGTGTTTTGAAGCAATAATCAAGAGAATGGCACAAAACGATGTGCACACAACACACAGATTTCAGCGGCTGGCTCCTGACATCTGGCAGCGGTTGGCGAGGTGAGGTTTTTGCGGTCGCACCAGTCCTTACCTGTTCTCCGCAGTCTGCTGAACTAAAGGCTGAAGGGTCTGAGGAAGCGCAGCTCCCGCCTGCCCAGCCTCCAGACCCCCGCCAGTGGGCGACAGAGGGGAGGGCTCAAACACGAAAACCCCCCCGTCGTCAATGGGAGGCAGAGGGGGCTGGAAGGTAGGCGTGGAATGCTGCTTTTTATTTACTGTGCCAGCTCTACGAGGGGCGATTTCCGGCTGTTTGTTAGCAGGGCTACAGGGAAGAGGGGAGACAGCATGAAACACTCATACTAGAGAGTGACAGTGGGGTATTAGTCTCCACAGAAGGGAAGGAGGAGAAGGACAGGACCACCACCTGGCCACTGGGACAGCAACCAGAGAGATGTGTTGGGAACGGATGAGATTTCAAATGGTTTGTAGAATTTAAGGATTCAGCATAAAAATTTAACATTTTCAACATATCATAAAAAATAATGTATGTACATATACATAT
>NW_015644337.1:250162-255717 GCF_001515625.1 Sinocyclocheilus rhinocerous
TGTATATATATATTAATAGGACTCAAGTTATATTGGACACAAGTTATATAGTTACGCCACAGAAACAAAACAGGTGGCTGAATCATTCACTCAACCATTTCATTAAAAATGCTATACATATCAAGTATAGTGCACACTATGCAACTGAATGTTGCATCACCAAATTAAAAAAAATATATATACTGTAAATTTACACCAGTAAAGGACAACAGACTTTGATACATTTTATATTTTGCCACTAAATTTAACTGCAAAACCTTGAACATTTTTTGTGTATGCTAAGCATTGTACCATAGTTAAAAAATGAAGTATTCTTTCATTAATGTAAAATTAATCAGTGTTTATATTGTTAACTAAAACTAATAAAATTTGTTTTTACTTTAAATAAAGCTATCTATCTATCTATCTATCTATCTGTCTGTCTCTGTCTGTGTATAATACATAAGTATAATATATACATATATAATGTGTAAAATAAAATAAATATTAGGTGTAAATCTTACAAACTTACAAATCTTAAAAACTTTTCAGTTAACATTTAAAAACATTTAACATTTTTTGTTGTTAAAGTACTAATACTAGTACTAAAACTGAAAATGAATTAAAACAGAAATATAAAAAAAGCTAATAAAATGACAAAAGCAGACAACAATGATGTGATAAGCCCAGTATTGTATATTATGAATACTGTCAGCTCTTTGACAAATTGTTCTAAGTTGCTTTGGATAATAGCATTTGCAAAATACATAACTGCGAAATTACTAAAACGTAAACTAAAATTAAAATGAAAATTTTAAATGTAAAAAATAAATTAAAATAAAAGCTAATTAAATAGAAACTAAACAATAAATATATGTATAAAATTCTGTTTAGGTATATACATTTGTGCTGTCAAATGATTCATCGCAATTAATCGCATCCAAAATAAAAGTTTTTGTTTACATAATATATGTGTGTGTACTGTGTATATTTATCTTCCAATGATTTTTGGCATAAAAGAACAATCAATAATTTTGACCCATACAATGTATTTTTGGCTATTGCTACAAATATACCCGTGCGACTTAAGACTAGTTTTGTGCTCCAGGGTCACGTATATTATGTAAACAATTTTTTTTATTTTGGATGCGATTAATCGTGATTAATCGTTTGACAGCACTAATATAAATACTACTAAAATACCACTGGCATTACTTCAGTTGTTTATTAATAATGAAGCAGTCAAATCTCTTAGAAAGTGACTGCAGCAGCCGGTGACATTCAGCTGAAGGACCCTCCTGTACCTGAGGCACAGAAACATTCCCCTTTTCAAGCTCTGAAAGTTTGGTATGATGGCCTGCGGGAGAGGAGCTGTTTGACTCATTCTGAACATACCAAACCGACACGACGGGACTGAACACTTCCTGCTTTCACTCACTGAATAACTAGAACTGCATTTACTAGAATACAAATAATTACATTATAACCTTTCATTCCTTTTAATGCTGCATTAGCGCTTTTGAAATGCAAGTCAATAACCTGACTCATTTCTTTTCTGAATTTGGCACCCATTTCGTAATCATGAAATATAGCAATAATGCGTTTATACATAGCTATGAGCATAAAGTTTATTTATTTCAGAAAGCATACAATAAGCAACGGTTGACAAAAAAACAAAGTAAAACAAAAAGCAAACAAAAAAATCTAAAGAAAAACGAAGCAAAACCACAAACAAACATGGCTGAGAAAGTTGCATGTGTCATATGAAATGAATACGTCTAAACAGCCCCCAGCTCTGGTCTCAGACTGTCTGCTTTGACTGTGACGGACTCACTGGCCACTACATAGGACGCGGACACTACTGTGGAGTTGGAGTCATGTCTGTAAACGCGGGGATGAGACTTGTACCTGTCTTTGCGGGGTGTGTCAGAATCGAGCGACCCCTGGCTGCCTGGGCGCCTCCTGTCTATGGTCCCGGCTTCTGAGTCAGGGGTCCCCGGGCACCCAGGCATAGCAAACATGCCTGAGACATTGAAGTCCACATCTGAAGAGCGAAAGAGCAGAGGATATTAAGACACGGCCATGACTGAGTAAAAGACTTTGCAGACATATTTCCAGCACAGAGGCAGAAATTAGTCAGGGAAATTATGCTGCTTCTCTTTGGTCCAATCTGAAGCAGTATTGCTTGCATCTTTTATGGATAATGCAATTCCATACAGTGTTGTTATAGTAAACTAAAATGAATACTGAAACTATTAAAAATAATTTTCAGGCAACTGGAATACAGCTGATAAAATAAAATAAAATAAAATAAAATAAAATAAAACTTGAACTTAAAACAAATTAAACTTAAAAAACTTAAAAAATACTGGCAACTAACTGAAATAAGTTTATGTACTAAAAGTAATAAAATGACTAAATTACAACTGAAAAAAAAAGCTATATGAGAATAATATTAAAAACTAATAAAAATGACAAAAGCACAAACATTTTTTGTGATGAACCTGGTACTGTATTTTACTAATATTGTTACTCCATGTTTTATTATACAGACAAATATAAACAAATATATCCAAAGTCGCTTTGGATAAAAGTTTGCTAAATGCATAAATGTAAATTAAAAAATAAATAAATAAAACTTCAAATAAATTTAAAATGAAAACAAAAGTAAAAGTTAAAATACTATAAATACTAAAAATAAAATCAAGATGGAGGATGAAGTGAAGCATTGGTTGAATATCAATATATTTTATACCGTTCTGAAAAGTATTGATAAAAATAGTTCAAATTAAATGTAATATTTTTATACAAATTCTTAGCTTTGCAAATGTTCAATGCTCAATGCTCACATTAGACCATGGATGTAAAATTGTACTTCGCTGCATTTGTTGCGCAGGTATACGATTATAAACATGTTCATTTACAACTGCATTTTCAAGTCTGACTTCTAGCATCACTTTTCCATGTAGGGAGCTGGAAATTCCATGTTTGAAATTTCCGAGCTGTAAAAGGCAGAAATAGCACGGAGCATATTCAGCTATGAGCATTAGTCAAATCTCCAGTGCACTTCTCCTGAGCAGTCACAGGGGTTGCATCTCATTTAGGATGTAAGGCGTCTGCCTATCTAGACAGCTAAAGCTCACTAGGTTTTAGACAGGGCAACTCTCGATGGTAGTCTTACCTTCAGGGAAGAACCAGCTAGCATGGTTGATTATCAGTTCTATTATAGACACGACATGCACGGAGGTAGTAGCCGCCATCTCAGCCAGGCTTCTAGAAGAACAACAACAACTGTAACATATCAAACCATTTCACAAGAAACATAAACAAGGACAATTAACTATATAAACAATGCAATTTTAGGGGTAATGTGAGTGGAGTGCTCAAGGGTTTGTGTCTCACCCCTCTGTCTTGGCCCACAGTAAATTGGGTCCCAGTACGATGGCGATGTTGCTCGCTGTCATTTTATTTACGTCACTTTCCAGAGCAAGCTTTGCAAGAAACTTCACCAGGTACCTTCACAGACACAGATTAGCTTGTTACGATCACTATAGACATTCCAAGTCAATGGTGAAAGTTTAGTGTAGTAACAAGCTGACCTAAAGTTGGTCTTGTTGGCTTTTGGTAACATGTCACACACCACCCACAGCGCCTGAAGCCTCTTATCAGGATCAGAGATACTGCAGACCAGAGAAAACAAGAGGAAAACAGAGAGTAAAAACTTCTGCTGTACCTACACACACACACACACACACAAAAAAACACTTTTTATACGAGTTTAAAATGAAACATCTTTATCAATAATTCCTAAATTCACACACTTTTTAATTAGTGTAATATTAGAATTGGTACCATTTTACATGGCTTTTTCTTTACAGGAAGTGATATTTTATTATAAAATGGATAGTTCCGGTCCTTGATTCTGATTGGCTGAGCCGCATTCGAAGCTGTTGTAAATTACACTACAAACATACACCTTTGTTTACTTTGCGTGTTGCTCGGCAACCACTTTGTTGCAACCACAACTGTTTCTGAGGAACTACATTGTTTGGTGGAAGAATACTGTTTTTATTAATATCATTACACTTTATTTGCTCGGTTTTATTTTGTGAAACCTTACTACGTATATGGAATAACCGTTTTATAAAAGCAATAAGCCCCGTGAGGCCGTGGTTTACAGTGAATTTATAACAGCTAAGGGAGTTTTAGTCACTCAGCTTCGCGTCGTGCCTAACAATGCCCCTTAGCTGTTATAAATTCACTGTAAACCACGGCTTCATGGGGCTTATTACTTTATTTAGCATTTATGGTTCAAATTAAATTTTAAATTTAAGAACATTTTAAGCCTGGCAAGCTTCGTCTGCACACTTTGGTGTCAATCGTTTGAAGCACTGAGAAGCTTTTAAACTGAATCCATTGTACAGTTCAGATCAGAAACCCTTCGAGTTGTAAAGTCATCGTCTTCCAGTGTAAAAGAGAGATCAACCACATGAGCTTATGGCAGCTGACGTCAGCTCTCTCGACGCTCCACCTTAAATGACTTGTTACACAAGATCACAGCTCCAGAGATGACTCATTTTATGGGATACAAACATAAATGATTATGTCATCACCTATTTATGATCCCTAGAGTGTAATACTGAGACGTTTCCTCAGGCAGCATTTTAGTTCAGTGTGAAGTTACTGTCGAAAATATGAAATATGGCAGTCCTCACACAAAATATCCAACTGACATAATGTAAACTCTTTTGAACTATTTTAATGTAAAATTATGATACTGTTTGAGCATAAATCTTTCTAAAAAAGCCATTTTAATTTATTTGGCTGCAACCACACAAGATTCAGAAGACAACAAGGAAACACTAAGCTATTACAGAAACTTCAGTGTATTTATACTAGTGCTGTCAAACGATTAATCGCATCCAAAATAAAAGTTTTTGTTTACATAATATATGTGTGTGTACTGTGTATATTAGTGTTGGGCGATATGCTCAATTTTCATATCGTCCTATCGTCAGCCTGTGAGATCGCCGATACACGATATTATCGTGTTAATTTATGTCATTATTTACTTAGTTTCATTGCGAGAACATGAACCAACTCCAGCGTAAGGCTAAAAGCAGCCTAATGTTTTTAATATGACTGAATTTGTATTTAACATGATAACAAATTAATAGAAACATCGTAAGTTACTAATTATAATGCTTACTATCGTCGATACACGATACTATCGTCTATCGGCACAACCCTAGTGTATATGTATTATGTATATATAAATAGACATACATGCATGTATATATTTAAGAAAAATATGTTGTTTAGATATTATATATAAATATATTTAATATCTAAACAACATATTTTTCTTAAATATATACATGCATGTATGTCTATTTATATATACATAATACATATACACTAGGGTTGTGCCGATAGACGATAGTATCGTGTATCGACGATACACATACAGTGGTGTGAAAAAGTGTTGGCCCCCTTCCTGATTTCTTATTTTTTTTGCATGTTTGTCACACTTTAATGTTTCAGATCATCAAACAAATTTAAATATTAGTAAAAGA
>NW_015644337.1:256193-256608 GCF_001515625.1 Sinocyclocheilus rhinocerous
AACTCAACTCATCTGAACACCTCTGATTGGCCAATGCATTCATAAGCTCAGCATAATCGTGTGTGATTGGTTAGAACGCGCAATACTGCAAAAACGCGGAAAAATTAATATAATGCAACACATAAGCCCTAATATTAATTAGATAGTATTACTAGCCTGATAATATTATATATAAATATATTTAATATCTAAACAACATATTTTTCTTAAATATATACATGCATGTGTGTCTATTTATATATACATAATAAATATACACTAGGGTTGTGCCGATAGACGATAGTATCGTGTATCGACGATACACATACAGTGGTGTGAAAAAGTGTTGGCCCCCTTCCTGATTTCTTATTTTTTTGCATGTTTGTCACACTTTAATGTTTCAGATCATCAAACAAATTTAAATATTAGTAAAAGA
>NW_015644337.1:256625-258679 GCF_001515625.1 Sinocyclocheilus rhinocerous
AAAAAATAAGAAATCAGGAAGGGGGCCAACACTTTTTCACACCACTGTATGTAAACAAATACTTTTATATTGTATGCGATTAATTGCTTGACAGTACTAATTTATACTGAAGTTGTGCCACATATTTTGTTGTAGAAATCAAAACAATGGAATATTCACAGCTGGGATCAAATCTGATGACAAAGCAAGAATTTTATGCGAATAAAAATTGTATTTTGTATCTTGCATTAAACCTAGTGAAATCTTTATCAATCCTTTTTTTGTTTTAATTAATAAAATTATTTAGCAAAACTGCTCAAAAGTGACAGTAAAGACTTTTACAATGTTACAGCTCTTCTGAGCTTTCTATTAATCAGAGTCCTGAAAAAATGTATAGTGGTTTACACAAAAATATTAACTGCAAACTTTTGAATGGTGGTATATCTTGAATTAAAGCATTTAAATGACTGGTTGTTGGTTTCGATAAATTATGACTGATACAGAATTACTATATTAGTTGCTCTACAAAACTAAGTCATGTGGTGCTTCTCAAGCTTCTCACTTCTCACCTCTTTGCAATTCATTGTTTGTTTGCTAATATGGTTTTATGCTCATACTTAAGTTAGTCATGCAAACTAATGTTCAAGATTTGATGAGACTCACTGAAAAACCTTCTGAATACAAAGGCACTGAAGTGATGGACTTTGATGTATTAAATGTGAATATGCTTTACTTTGAGGCTTGGATCCACTCTTCATACAGCTGGTAGGTCATCAGAGGTTCAGGCAGCTCCCTCAGGTAAGATTTCAGGGCTCCTAAATAATCATGGAAAAACAAAAGCAACATCAAATGGATTTGCAAAACCTCAATTCTGTTTTAACATGAAATGCAAAGTGGATTTAGACTCAAATATTTGGCTATAGCTGTGGTACTCTTCAATCTGGAGAACAGAACTGAAAAGTTCCAGGTTTCAAAATAGATCAGTGCCAGAATTCCGGTTTTGTATTCAATGTCACAACCACACGTTTTAAAATCAAACAAATCCAGTCTCATTTAAAATTTTTGGAGTTATTCTAAATGCAGAGATGCTAAAATCTCTGTAACTAGCTGCAAACAAACTGCGTCCTTCTACAGTGTCATTTACGAAAAATGTCTGGTACCGGCTACAGCATGAGGGTCAGAGTAAAACTCCTCCAGTTGGGAAGTGGAACAGTCCAGTGCCGCCTTTAACTTCTTCAGTTTAGAGGCTCCGGCAGCGATACGGAACAAACCCTGGCACGAAAGGAAATGTTGTAAACACACAAGACCTCTGCAACGTGCAGTACAATATAAACTGAGATGCTCATGTATAAAAATGACTGGAAAGGCTGTTTTCATATGTGTCAGTGATGGTTTCACAGGGAAATGATTGTCTCGTTTCACTGCTATTATTAGTCTGGCTTTAGCCAAGAAGCAGAAGTGAATCAGTAGATCTCTCCACCCATTATCCATCTCTAACACAGATATACTGCTATATATCACTCAATATGCTACACTCTCAAAAATCATTAAGGTCTGTCTATCTATCTATCTATACATCCATTCATCATCTATCATCTATCCACCCACCCCTTCATTCATCCATACATCCATCCATCTAACCATCTGTCCATCCATCATTTCTTTATCATCTACCTATCATTAATCCACCCAGCCATCCATTTATCATTTATCTATCATCTATCCACCCATCCATCAATTATCTATTTATCATCTCCACCATTCGTTCATCATCTATCATCCATCCATCCAAACATCTATCCATCTGTCCATCCATCCATTCATCTGTCCATCCATCCATCCATTCATCCTTCATCTGTCTTTCCATCCATCCACCCATCCTTCATCTGTCCGTCCATCCATCCATCCATCCACCCATCCTTCATCTGTCTGTCTGTCCATCCATCCATCCATCCTTACCCATCCTTCATCTGTCTGTCCATCCATCCATCCACCCATCCTTCATCTGTCTGTCCATCCATCCATCCATCCATCCACCCATCCTTCATCTGTCTGTCCATCCATCCATCCATCCA
>NW_015644337.1:259241-260151 GCF_001515625.1 Sinocyclocheilus rhinocerous
AAAAATGACTGGAAAGGCTGTTTTCATATGTGTCAGTGATGGTTTCACAGGGAAATGATTGTCTCGTTTCACTGCTATTATTAGTCTGGCTTTAGCCAAGAAGCAGAAGTGAATCAGAAGACGTCTCTAACACAGATACACTGCCACAGTGTCGCTCTCACAAATCAACAAGGTCATCCAGACCTCATCTGTTGCTCAACATTGAGTTATCTATCTATCTATCTATCTGATGACAGAAGGCCTTGCCTATCTATCTATCTATAGTCTATCTATCTATCTATCTATCATCTATCTATCTATCTATCCAACCATCATCTACACATCATCCATCATCCATCTATCATCTATCCGCCCACCCCTCCATCCATCCACCATCTATCTTCCATCTATCTATCTGTCCATCCATCTGTCCACCCATCCATCCGTCATCTATTTATCATCTATCTATCTATCATCTACCCACCCATCCATTTATCATCTATCATCCATCTGACCATTCATCCACCCAAACATCTATCCATCCACCCCTCCAACCATCTATCCATTCATCTATTCATCCATCCATCAAATCTTTATCTATTTATCCATCCATCATCTATCCACCACCCATCCATCCATCATCCGTTTATCCATCCATCTGTCCAACCATCCATCATCTATCATCCATCTGCCCATCTATCCATTTATGTATTCAAACATTTATCCATCTGTCCATCAGTCCATCCATTATCTCTTTATCATCTATCCATCAATCCATCCATCATCTATCCACCCCCCCTCCAACCCTCCATCCATCCATCTATCTATCATCCATTCATCCATCCATCTATCCACCCACCCCTCCATCCATCCATCATCCATCCATCCATCCACCCTCCAACCCATCCATTTATCCATTCATCTATTCATC
>NW_015644337.1:261282-264011 GCF_001515625.1 Sinocyclocheilus rhinocerous
AAAAATGACTGGAAAGGCTGTTTTCATATGTGTCAGTGATGGTTTCACAGGGAAATGATTGTCTCGTTTCACTGCTATTATTAGTCTGGCTTTAGCCAAGAAGCAGAAGTGAATCAGAAGACGTCTCTAACACAGATACACTGCCACAGTGTCGCTCTCACAAATCAACAAGGTCATCCAGACCTCATCTGTTGCTCAACATTGAGTTATCTATCTATCTATCTATCTGATGACAGAAGGCCTTGCCTATCTATCTATCTATAGTCTATCTATCTATCTATCTATCATCTATCTATCTATCTATCCAACCATCATCTACACATCATCCATCATCCATCTATCATCTATCCGCCCACCCCTCCATCCATCCACCATCTATCATCCATCTATCTATCTGTCCGTCCATCCATCCATCCGTCATCTATTTATCATCTATCTATCTATCATCTACCCACCCATCCATTTATCATCTATCATCCATCTGACCATTCATCCACCCAAACATCTATCCATCCACCCATCCAACCATCTATCCATTCATCTATTCATCCATCCATCAAATCTTTATCTATTTATCCATCCATCATCTATCCACCACCCATCCATCCATCATCCGTTTATCCATCCATCTGTCCAACCATCCATCATCTATCATCCATCTGCCCATCTATCCATTTATGTATTCAAACATTTATCCATCTGTCCATCAGTCCATCCATTATCTCTTTATCATCTATCCATCAATCCATCCATCATCTATCCACCCCCCCTCCAACCCTCCATCCATCCATCTATCTATCATCCATTCATCCATCCATCTATCCACCCACCCACCCCTCCATCCATCCATCTATCTATCATCCATCCATCCATCCACCCTCCAACCCATCCATTTATCCATTCATCTATTCATCTATTCATCCATCTATCTATCCATCCATCCATCCATCCATCATCTAATTATCATCTACGATCTCTCCACCCATCCATCCATCATCCATCCTTCAATCTATCTGTCTATGCATCCATCCTGAGACAAAAGGAATAAAGGCTAAATATTAAGAAGATCTTGATTGCTAAATCAACAAACATGTGAATAGCAGGTTTTTAAAGCTTGATATTTATGAAAACATAAAATGTTAACTTGCAAACCTCTTTTATTTGGATTTTAACACTTATGCAACTTCAGTTTTGAAATGCATGTCAAATAAATGTCATCCATTTAAAACTAGTTCTGTACAAAAGTGCCCTTTGCAAAAGGCAGAAATAGCGACCACTTCCCTGAAGATCACAACTATCTGCCATTGTGTGTGCAGTAACAAAGTGCATCCACTTCCCCTCTGGATGAAAACCGTCTTGTCTTTTTATCTGTGGGTTCTCATGTGTTGTTTCACAGCGCCAGATACCTCTTCTTGCATGCCGGTTTCCAGTAGCATCATAATGCAGGCCTCCATGGGCAGAGCGATCTCTCTGCTAGTGCGTTTCAGATGTTCTTCCAGAGCAGTGCCAAACGCTGGCTTCTCTGTCCTGAGACAAAAGGAATAAAGGCTAAATATTAAGAAGATCTTGATTGCTAAATCAACAAACATGTGAATAGCAGGTTTTTAAAGCTTGATATTTATGAAAACATAAAATGTTAACTTGCAAACCTCTTTTATTTGGATTTTGACACTTATGCAACTTCAGTTTTGAAATGCATGTCAAATAAATGTCATCCATTTAAAACTAGTTCTGTACAAAAGTGCCCTTTGCAAAAGGCAGAAATAGCGACCACTTCCCTGAAGATCACAACTATCTGCCATTGTGTGTGCAGTAACAAAGTGCATCCACTTCCCCTCTGGATGAAAACCGTCTTGTCTTTTTATCTGTGGGTTCTCATGTGTTGTTTCACAGCGCCAGATACCTCTTCTTGCATGCCGGTTTCCAGTAGCATCATAATGCAGGCCTCCATGGGCAGAGCGATCTCTCTGCTAGTGCGTTTCAGATGTTCTTCCAGAGCCGTGCCAAACGCTGGCTTCTCTGTCCATTTATCTATGTCAGATGATGAGATGAAGTGAGAATGATTTGAGTTATGGCAGGAAACATTTATGAATCATCACTAGGTGGGTGTGTGGAGCACAGATTCTGTAAGTCAGGATGATTTACAGTGTGAAACAGGATACATTACAGTGCTGGTCACCAGGAAGCCTTGAAAGAGAAAGAATGATTCATAGCTTGATGACTAGCCAGATCTTTGGGTGAATCTCATAAAACCTGTCAAAAACATGCCTGGGCCACACACACGCACACAAAAAAACAATCTATAAAAAAAAATCTATATATAAAATAATATGAAGCTTTTACATAAAATAAAAAATAAATATAAATTAACTATACGATAATTTGTTTAAAAACACAGACACACACACACACACACACACACCCAGACATGTTCTATAAATATTGTCAATACAATGAAAATAAATAAAATACTTTTATTTTATTACTGTAAAAAAATCTAAAGTGTCTAAAAACGAATGACAGTATTGACAAATCAGGTTATTTTACATTACACTAATAAGAATTTTAAGGGTAAATGTGCTTAATTGTCATGACAATAAATGTCACAAATGCAAAAAAAGCCATAATTTATTAATGCAAGATATATTCTTTTGTTTTTAGGGTGAATATGACCCAGACATGTTCTCTCTCTCTCTCTCTCTCTCTCTAATATACACATATATATATAT
>NW_015644337.1:266278-275471 GCF_001515625.1 Sinocyclocheilus rhinocerous
AGAGAGTCATTTTGATTAGCGGGGAGGAAAGATACTTTAAGAGGCACAATGACTAGATGGGACTTGTCAGCAGGTTGGCCTTCTTAAGGGACAATTTCAAGACACTAGGAAGGAGAAAAAGTGGAGAATTGTGGTTAAATGAAGATTGCTGCTCCTAGAAGACTCACTGGAACATTAACACTTCCCTTTCAAAGCAATTATGTGCTCCCTTTTACCACATTGGCATGTTTCTTTTGCACTTTAACAGAAGTCTGAATCTGTATATGACATAATATCTCACCGATTCTTGTGTTTTGGGTCAAAACAGGCTACAGAATTGAAAAAAAAAAAAATTAATTTATGAATCAAGGAATTATTTTTGATTTATCCGTCCAACATTTCTCAGAGCTTTTCTATGTTTGGAGTCTCCGGCTTCTTTCATTTTCTTATAAAATTTGTGTTTTTACTTTGATCACATATGGGGCAACACCGTTAGATACAAAAAAATAATCAAATATTCATTATACAGTGCCGTGAAAAGGTTTTTGCCCCCTTCCTGTTTTTTTTAATTTTTTGCATATTTGTCACACTTAAAAGATTCAGATCATCAAACCAATTTTAATATTACGCAAAGATAATGCAAGTAAATACAAAATGCAGTTTTTAAATGATAATTTCATTTATTAAGGGAAAAAAGCTGTCCAAACCTACCTGGCCCTACGTGAAAAATTATTTGCCCCTCCTCTTAAATCATGAAAGAACTGTGATTAACCACATTATTTTAGAAAGCTGAGTTAAATTTCACTAGCCACACGCAGGCCTGATTACTGCCAGACCTGTTGAATCAAGAAATCACTTAAATAGAACCTGTCTGACAAAGTGAAGCATGCTTAAAGAGCAACACATCATGCCGCGATCTAAAGAAATTCAAGAACAGATGAGAAACAAAATAGTTGACATGTATCAGTCTGGAAAGGGTTATGAAGCCATTTCTAAGGCTTTGGGACTCCAGCGAACCACGGTCAGAGCCATTATCCACAAATGGAGAAAGCTTGGAACAGTGGTGAACCTTCCCAGGAGTGGCCGGCCTACCAAAATTACTCCAAGAGCGCAACGACGACTCATCCAGGAGGTCATAAAAGAACCCAGAACAACATCTAAAGAACTGCAGGCCTCACTTGCCTCAATTAAGGTCAGTGTTCATGATTCAACAATAAGAAAGAGACTGGGCAAAAACGGCATCCATGGGAGAGTTCCAAGGCAAAAGCCATTGCTGACCAAAAAGAACACAAAGGCTTGTCTCACATTTGCCAAAAAATATCTTGTTTATCCCCAAGACTTTTGGGCAAATATTCTGTGGACTGATGAGACAAAAGTTGAACTTTTTGGAAGGTGTGTGTCCCGTTACATCTGGCGTAAAACCAACACAGCATTTCATAAAAAGAACATCATACCAACAGTCAAACATGGTGGTGGTAGTGTGATGGTCTGGGGCTGCTTTGCAGCTTCAGGACCTGGATGACTTGCCATAATTGATGGAACCATGAATTCTGCTCTCTATCAGAAAATCCTGAAGGAGAATGTCCGGCCGTCAGTTTGTGACCTCAAGCTCAAGCGCACTTGGTTTATGCAGCAGGACAATGATCCAAAACACACCAGCAAGTCCACCTTTGAATGGCTCAAGAAAAACAAAATTAAGGTTTTGGAATGGCCAAGTCCAAGTCCAGACTTAAATCCGATTGAGATGCTGTGGCATGACCTTAAACAGTCCATTCATGCTCAAAAACTCTCCAATGTGGCTGAATGAAAACAATTCTGTAAAGAAGAGTGGGCCAAAATTCCTGTGAAAGACTCATTGCCATTTATCGCAAACACTTGATTGCTGTTGTTGCTGCAAAGGGTGGCACAACCAGTTATTAGATTTAGGGGGCAATTACTTTTTCACGTAGTGCCAGGCAGGTTTGGACAGCTTTTTTCCCTTAATAAATGAAATCATAATTTCAAAACTGCAGTTTGTATTTACTCAGGTTATCTTTGTGTAATATTAAAATTTGTTTGATGATCTGAATCTTTTAAGTGTGACAAATAGGCAAACAATTAAAAAAACAGGAAGGGGGCAAAAACTTTTTCACACCACCGTATATATATATATACACACACACACATATATATTGGTTTTGGGTTGAAATATGCCCCAGGCAGACATGTTCTTGACAGATTTTGTGAGATTCACTCTTATAGTTAGTGAGTCACTTGCGACTAAGTTTGGAAATTATAGAGATCACAGATCAGATAAATATTTTCTCCGTTTCAGAACACAAAACACATCCCCCATAATATTCTCTGTGTTTAATAGCTATTAATAAGGTCATGATTTCAGAAGTGTTGTGAGTGATTCATATCCAGCAGATGCTCAGTGCAGGAAGTGAAGAGTAAATATCACACCTTGCTGTGACTGTATGGTGGGCAGGACGCTCTCGATGGACGCCAAAGCTCTTCTGTGGTATTCAGCTTGAGCTTCTAACAACTGTCAAGACAAATACACAAAAACTTCACTCTTCTTCTATTTTTGTCTGAGAAGAGGAAAAGTCGATGACTCAATGATCTACTAATTGCCTATACACTTTGTAGAATATAATATATAAAACAACAGCTTTATTCATTCAAATGAACTCCACTGACCAGACGATAACTACTAGCGTATAGTAGGAAGACCTATGAATACCACTGACCTTTGACCGGTTTCTTACTGATAACCAGTGTTATACTTTCTGCATCATTCTGATGCCTTATTTGCAAGTTAAATTCATTATACCAATAAAAATCTAACTTTATCAGACATTATTTGTCTTATGTGGTTAAAGCTCTAAGAAACGACTTACCAACACATAATAGCAGGCATATTCTCCTTCCTTGGACGAAAAGTTGTACATATCTGCTGCCACTTGATCCTAAAGATAAAAAGAGATCAGACGAGATTGAATGTGCTACACAAGGTCACCTAGAAACCTCAATACAGTCTGACTCATACCCATACCTTGCATATTTCCATTTTGTTCTGAGCTTCATCCATCTCCTCCTTAAGTGTGTCAACTTTGGCAGCCATTGCTTGAGCATTTGCAGCTGTCGGAAATGCCTTTGTGACCTGCTGATACCTGTATAGTTTAAAGTATTTTCGCTATTATTATTAGCAAAGACGCTTATGCTCACCAAGGCCTAATTTATTTTAAATTCAGTAAAAAATGTAATATTGAGAAATATTATTTCAATTTATATTAACTGTTTTCTATTTGAATACATGTTAAAATGTCATTTATTCCTGTGATGCAAAGCTGAATTTTCAGCATCATTACTCCAGTCTTCAGAGTCACATGTTTGCAACATTACAAACATCTTTACCGTCACTTCTGATCAATTTAATGCATCTTATCTAGAACACTATATAGTATATATACTATAGCAAAATATACACACCTGGCTTTTGCAGAATCAAAATCCAACACAAGCTTGGCTAAATGTTTCCTCTGCTTCAGGATGTTAGGAATATCCACCTTCAAGCACAAAAACAAGATATGTAACCTACAGCATATTTTATTTATTATTATTTGCATGTCTTTGGCTTTACGTACCTCCGCCAGCTGGTTGAGAGGCTCCAGAATATCTCTCTCCAGCTGAACTTCATGTTGGCTCTGCTCCAAGGCCAGTTTGTTTTCAGCTTCTCCACAGACTTCCATCATCTTTCTGTAGATACAATATCAATAACTGTTCACATCATGCTGCCTGGTCACGTTTATTATTCTTGAATGCTAAACAGATTCTAATAATAGAGCCGGGCATAATGGCCAAAAATATTATCACAGTATCGTTTTCCATATCATTCGATATTGATCACAATATTAATTTTGAACAATTAATGAAGGAAATGCATTTCACATGTTTGTTAGACCTTGAGAATGAATGTTACCATAACTCGTTTGTTTAAAAGTAAACTCCACAGATTCTGGATTCCGTGTTTATGATTTGATTTTGAAAAATAATTCCCATATTCTGTGTTTTCTGTTTATTTATTTTTGGGATTCTGTGTTTATGATTTATTAGTACTTCACAATGCACACATGTTTAAAATAAATAAAATATGTATTGAATAAGCTACCATTTAATTTAGGGCCTGTGTTTATGGTTTAACAAAGCAAAAATATTTTTTAAATAAGCCTAATGAAATAAATGTATCAGACTTTTAACAATTTAATCAATCTTTTAAAAAGTTGATTAAATTAAAATAAATTTACAACAAAACAGTGCAGTTTTATTTTTTTGTAAAAAGGTGCTGCACAACAGAACTTGTATATTGTTTAAACGAAAACATGGGTGAAAAAAAGTATCTTGTATGATATTCCTTAAAATAATATCAAACACAACTAGCATAATGCAAAAAACAATGTACTCTTGCTAATCTAACATTATCAACCAATCATCATCAAGCAGCATGAGGTCACATATTCCATCATGAACAATAATAATTTAATGTCACATCACTCTATTATGAATTTCACTGAACTACCAAATGTTGTTGGGTAATAATGATGCGTCCACTCTATATTTTCACAGATCAGGCCCGTAAATACACCGCCTGCCTGACAAAACAGATGATTCAGGGATGTTTGGTCACATGGCTAATGAGAACAGAAACAGTCCCTGAAAGCGCCGTCTCTGTTTGACTCAGAGAAGAGTGAATGTTCATAGTTCCCTCATTAATGTTATGAATCACAGGTCAGATGGACCAGATTATGAGATAGTTTTGGAGGATACGTATGTCTGTCAAAGGGTCAGAGAGTTCATAAATTCACCCGATGAGGGACTCGTCTCCGAGCTGACTTCCTCCATCCAGCATGGATTGTGAAAGGGCTGTCACAGGAAGCTTTTTCTAAGAGGAAAAAAACAATTCAGAAGTGTGCACTTTGGGGGGAATTGGAAATGTAAAAGCTGCTGTTACTTACATGTCTCTTGTCTACATCTGAACCCACGTTACCCTGCAGACACATGACCATCTTCTTGTGCACATTATGGGAGACAAATCGCACATTTTCAAGGCGCCGCTCAATCTGTAATATAATGTGCACATTTGATTCAAATGTAAAATTCACCAGGATTCCAAAATGAATGGAACCAATAGTTCCATTCAGCACACTAATAATCATGGTCACATGCACACCTGTTCTGCATTTCCTGCAACGCTTAGTCACTTGAGTCTATGCAAAGTATTGTATGTCCTGCACACTAACACCCTTTAGAGTTTCCCGTTCTTGTAAATGTGCCTATTTATTGATTTCATCTGGACTGTGATTCTAGTATTAAAGGACCATTTTGGATCTGTTGGTTGTCTCAATCTTCATGCAACTGTGGATTTTTTAACTTTTTAAAAAGCCATCCTCATCACAACCATGTTGAAAAGACCAGGTTAGACCGGCATGAATTCAGCCTAGCTAGTCACCCAATACAGCCATGCTGTTGGTTTATAAAGGAAGTCTTGTGGGGTACGTTTGTTAAAAAGCCTGATGAGGACACCAGCACAAGTCACTTATGCTCACCAAAACAGCCATTTAATATCTTTTAAAATGTAATTTATTCAGCATCATTACTCCAGTCTTCAGTGTCACATGATCTAGTGCTGGGCGGTATGACCAAAAATTTATATCACGGTATTTTTCAAAATTATACTGGTTTCACGGTACATGACGGTATTTTTTTTCCATGCATGACCGGGTGTTAACCATATTTTCTACTGATTGAGAGAGGAAATACTGCCGTATAGTGAACTTAGAATGCCCTATTTTACTGTCATGATGAGTGAATATTGTCAAAAAATACCACATTAAATAGTGACTAAACACGACCCCTTTTAATACGTTAACCAGGAGTCACACAATCAACATGCATCTACACTAAAGAGCGGCTATGCGGTTGTTTTGGCTATATTACTTTTTTGTCTCATGCAGCGCACTGCCTGCGTCTGAGTAACTAACTAAAAAAAAACAAAAAACAAAAAAGTGTTTGTTTACGTTCTACTACGTAGAACTACGCTCATATTTATAATTCCAAACAATCAGTAAGCGACAGGTGCTAGGAAACGCTGTTTTATACTCATTTATTGACGAGTAGGCTGCGGTGCGGCCAACTGAATGACGCGGGAGCTGATGGCAGGGGGCGGTGGATATTTGTGGCGGTCAATGTGGATATTGTGGATGAGTTCTTCTGTGTCATCACGTTCTATTAGTTCTACAGCTTCAGTTTCAGAACTTTCACGCTTAGTAACACATACAGCTGTTCCCTCACCACAGTACAACAGTGAAAAGGGAACCCTTTCAAACAGTGTTGCGTTCCGAACGTTGTTTAAGCGACATAACTGACAGTATTTTAAAAATTAATATCATAACAAAAATAAACACCGGTATTCGGTATGAACCGGTATACCGCCCAGCACTAACATGATCCTTCAGAAATCATGCTAATTTGCTGCTCAAGAAACATTTCTTATAATTTATCAATGTTAAAAACCATTGCTTAATGCTAATTCTTTCGTAGGGGTGGGCGATATACTGGTAGATACGATTTTGGACTATCATCTCTATCACGGTTACATGCTCACGTCACGTTGCTGTACTACGTTGTCACGAATACATTGTGTGCTCATAGAACGTGGGAGTATTGAACAAAGTTTTTTTTTTTTTGCATTTTTCTTGACAGGACAGTGGCGATATGACAGGAAGCGAGTGGGAGATAGAGAGGGGGGACGAGATCGGGAAAGGTCCACAAGGCGGGATTTGAACTCGGGACACCCGAAGCGAAACTGTGCCATATGTTGGCACGCTGCCCACAAGGCTATCGGAGTTATTTTTGCTGCTTTATAGGACTTGAACCGTTAAATACATACACATTTGTATGTGTCAAAATGCCCATCTTTGCAAGTATACACGTAAACACAGTAATTTAGGTTTTAAGTGAAAGCAAACAGCTGAGAAAGAAAACATGTGTAACAGTATATTGGATCTGGGCAGCTCTTAAAGTGACAGCAGTCTAATATTCCTGCGGTCTGTCATTCATGTTAATCAAACAACAAAAGAGAAAAAAATCTCTCACTGCTCTTGGACTAAATCACTTTTGTAACTTTAATAAGAAGAAATATATATTTAATTTACACAGTGAAGAATATGCAGTGTTTTTATACATTTGATTACTTTATGCAATGTATGTAACATTTCTTATTTATTTGTTTTACTGTAGTTTTTTTTTTGTCCTATTGCATGTAATCAGTTTCTTATTCTTATTTAATCGCTGTTTTTTTGCCTTCAGTGAGCTTGAGTTTTTTTAAATTTAGGCTAGTATTATTTTTTTGTGATATTTACACTGCATGGTGACAAGAATTATGAAATTTCAATGGTATAAAAAATTTTCATATCATAAAGACCTTCTTTAAAGCAAAAATAACTATATGGTGATACATATCCTTGCCGTTAAATTAAATTATTCATATCATGATATAAGATTTTGGTCATATCGCCCACCACTATTTTTTCGTGAAAAAAAAATATATACTTTTTTTTTCAGAATTCTTTGATGAATAGAAAGTTCAAAAGAACAGCATTTATTAGAAATAGAAATATTTTGTAACATTATAAATGTCTTTAATGTCAAATATGGATTGTTTGATGGTGTTATTACGTAAAATATGATCTTCTCTGGGAAAAGCAGAAAAATTGAGCTTTCTGGTTGTTTCTTCATTGAGCAGTCATAAACACAGATTCTGCAGAGGAGCCTGGATTGGAAAAGCTTTTAAAGTGGACAATATGGTTAAAGAATTAAAGCTACAGTGAATGTGAGGAACCATCTGGGCAATGTTGCACCGTGGCTACATTTCTGCACTGTTCCAACAAAATGTGGATGGCACAACTGTACATATACGCCTATTTGCATGATCACTAAAATACACTTTAGCACATACAAACGGCCTACATTTAGAGACAGCTGGCTGTTCACCTACATCTTAAGATGCATGAGAAACTCTGTCAAATGTATTTGCAGTTCACACCTCCCATCTGGTTTTCTTCCTCAAACCCTGGCCTCAGTGTGCAGATTTTGATGCATTTCTTAATGTTAACTAAACCCCCTTCAACTTTAACACCTTCAGGAATTAAGGTAGTTTATATTTGGAATGCAAATCTTTTTAAGGTATTTTCGGAAGAAAATGAGGCCAGTATCAAGATTTGTTTACAGTTTGTACACAATCCACTTCAGCAGTAATGGCAGAACCGAGTCTGTGTTGTATGTACAGAAAGCTGCCAAACTGGCTGATTGTTTTCTGGCTGATTTCTTTCGTTCTCACATGTATGCGCAAGAGGCGAATCCTCAAAGTGTGCCTGACAGTTCCTTAAATAGCTTCAGACAGTCGCAGTGGAACTGAAACTCTCCGCGTGAGGTTTTCAGCATCTCGGAGTCATGCTTTTGTCTGCAACTCAAACACATTTCAATAAAAGCTCACTACAAAGACGCAGGATTCAGAAATGTAACCGTTGTATGAAACCTACACTCTGACTATGCACTGTTTATTTTGCACACACTGTCTCACTGTCTGTGTTGCTTCAGCGCCTGATTCACTAAAGGAATCATGCAGGTCAAATAATGCTGCAAACATGGGCACTGAATTAGAGCAGTTTGCAGTCTTGTCACAGTTTGGTAGTTTACAGCACTGCCAAAAATCTATATACAGTACCTGCATATATATATATTGTTGATTTATGAGGGAAAAAAATGGGAAGACTAAATGTTATATATATATATACAGTGGGTACGGAAAGTATTCAGACCCCCTTAAATTTTTCACTCTTTGTTATATTGCAGCCATTTGCTAAAATCATTTAAGTTAATTTTTTTTCCTCATTAATGTACACACAGCACCCCATATTGACAGACAGACACAGACGCTGTGGAGGAATTTTGGCCCACTTTTCTTTGCAGAGTTGTTTTAATTCAGCCACATTGGAGGGTTTTCGAGCATGAATGGACTGTTTAAGGTCATCTCAATCGGATTTAAGTCCGGACTTTGACTTGCCCGCTCCAAAACCTTCATTTTGTTTTTCTTGAGCCATTCAGAGGTGGACTTGCTGGTGTGTTTGGGATCATTGTCCTGCTGCATAACCCAAGTGCGCTTGAGCTTGAG
>NW_015644337.1:275724-276419 GCF_001515625.1 Sinocyclocheilus rhinocerous
CTTTAGATGTTGTTCTGGGTTCTTTTATGACCTCCTGGATGAGTCGTCGTTGCGCTCTTGGAGTAATTGTGGTTGGCCGGCCACTCCTGGGAAGGTTCACCACTGTTCCAAGTTTTCTCCATCTGTGGATAATGGCTCTGACCGTGGTTCGCTGTAGTCCCGAAGCCTTAGAAATGGCTTTATAGCCCTTTCCAGACTGATACATGTCAACTATTTTGTTTCTCATCCGTTCTTGAATTTTTTTAGATCGCGGCATGACGTGTTGCTCTTTAAACATGCTTCACTTTATCAGACAGGTTCTATTTAAGTGATTTCTTTATTCATATATATATATATATATATATATACACTCACATGCACATCTTAAAAAAAGGGTTTCAGATCCAGGTTTGGTAATGGAAAGAGGAAAAGGGAAAAATGAAGAGGAAAAGAGCTGCATTACAGATGTTCTGCTTCCAAGCAAAGCAACAGTTCGAGACAAACAGGAAATGATGACGGGGCCACACCGGCCTGTGGCAGCACTCACCCTGCAGGGGTCAAATCTCCCACTGGAGCCATTTACACAATACTGACTGTGAAGATCTTATTGACTTTAAAACAGTAGTCTGACAAGCTGCTCATAATATAAATTGCACAAGTTATTGTTAAGCAACATTGCAACCTACAAATGACCGCACTCAAGCTATTTAAGGGGA
>NW_015644337.1:278436-279160 GCF_001515625.1 Sinocyclocheilus rhinocerous
TATATATATATATATATTATATAAAACTATCACATAGTATAATATATCCCCGCAGATATGGATGATCTCATTTATTATTTGCATAAAAAAAAAAAAAGGAATTAGGAAAAAAAGCATATTAGGAAATGTTTGGAAACTCTGATCAGATATATTCATACAATAAATACAACTAATAAAACTAGACTACACACCCAGTTAAACACATTGCAACAGCAGTATTTTCTATGAAACAAGACTTAAAATGTAGACCAAGGATCTGTAACAGTGTTATTTTAGTATCATTTATTATTACCATAATAGTTTAACAGTGTTTATTAGATAAATTATAGATATTACATTTAGAATTAGATTTATGTATATACTGTATATGTAATATAATTTTGTTGTGTTTTTGTCATTTTAATTCGTTTTAATATTAGTTGAATATATCTATATAGTTTGTATACATTTTTATTTATTAGTTTTAACTTGTATTTTATTTCAGTTAACTAGTGCTGTCAAACGATTAATCGTGATTAATCGCATCCAAAATAAAAGTTTTTGTTCACATAATATATGTGTGTGTACTGTGTATATTTATTATGTATATATAAATGCGCACACATGCATGCATATATTTAAGAAAAATATGCTATGTTTATATATTAAATATTTATATATAATATAAATTATATGAATATAAATATATACATGTAAATATTTTCAAAATATATGCTGTATGTGT
>NW_015644337.1:279198-310448 GCF_001515625.1 Sinocyclocheilus rhinocerous
ACACATGCATGCATATATTTAAGAAAAATATGCTATGTTTATATATTAAATATTTATATATAATATAAATTATATGAATATAAATACATACATGTAAATACACGTAAATATTTTCTAAATATATACTGTATGTGTGTGTATTTATATATACATAATAAATATACACAGTACACACACATATATTATGTAAACAAAAA
Source organism: Sinocyclocheilus rhinocerous (assembly GCF_001515625.1). Classification (NCBI taxonomy): domain Eukaryota; kingdom Metazoa; phylum Chordata; class Actinopteri; order Cypriniformes; family Cyprinidae; genus Sinocyclocheilus; species Sinocyclocheilus rhinocerous. Next base: position 279,396 of record NW_015644337.1, read on the forward strand.
CTTTTATTTGGGATGCGATTAATCGCGATTAATCGTTTGACAGCACTACAGTTACCATTTATTTTATTTCAAGTAAATTTTTTTGTTCTAGGTTTATAGAAACCCTGATCTGCAATGAAATTAATCTGTGTGTGTTCATTTAATTTACATGAATCATCCATACTAAAATGATTGGGACTTTCCGATACCATACACGTACAAAAATCTATTTTACGAGAGTATATGATTATTGCTTCAGTTCTACGCAATGCAATTTGACTTAAATAACAGTATTTAGTGACGATTTGTTGGTTGGAAAAAGTGTCTCATTACTAGAAGAAAGCTATCCTGTTTTGAAACCAGCTACAGAAAAATGTTGTTCAGCTGGCAGTGTTACTCCTCAACGCTGGTTTACAAAAACTCCAACCACAATCAGAGAAACCAGCGGCAGGGCAGCTCTAACAGGGGCCGTCTGCCAACACCGCTGCCTTTTAACCTGGCAGACCTTCAAGACCTTCTGACTCATTTCAAGAGGGAGTTTATGGCCGATTATCATGTTTCTTTTCCCTTCTGCAAACCCGAGGCGGCGCAAGACGCAGAGCAATCAGGCAGTTAAACTTTGACCCTTGGACATGGAATGCATGAATGAAGGTGAAGGAGCAGCATATAAAGCTCTGGCGAGAATCCGTCGAGCTTCAATGATTTCCCTTTAGCTGTGCAGCGTTTTGCACGGGCATGTTTCAACATGAGCTACTTTTTAAACAATGAGGCAGTGACAGATTAGGCTGATTTGTTTTTCTTTTTAGAGTGAATGTTTGCTTTGGAAGACTTTGGGTGTCATGCAGTAAATTGCACATATTTAGATTTATATGCATAATTACCAGCATCAACATATGCCACAATAAAGCTGCTAGGGCTTGGTGCTTTTTAAGCTATTTTAGGCTTTCCTTTGTTCATAACAGCCGTAGTTGCACTCATACTCGTGAAAACATGGGCTGTGTGGCGGTAGAAATATTAAAATCAATTAGTCTCAGACAGTCAGTTGCTTTCCTGTTATCTGCAACAAGCAAAAAAAAAAAAAAAGGGAACAGGGAGGAGTGTGAAAGATGAGAGATTGTGGGAACGAAGAAGATGAATGTAAAGGAGATACTCACTGAGTGTAACAGAAAGCAAAAGAGACGCTCATGATTAACAATAAATAAGAGCTAAAGTCATACTAGAGCACAACATCTGCTTTGTTATGCCTTAATATTCATTCATACATGTTCAATATTGTGATTAATATGAATACATACAGAAGATATGTAAAGGATCATCTACGGTCAGCTAGTCTGCTAAATATAGTCTTTTTTGACCAGTTTACTGTACAGTATCCTGCTTATTGAACAACTACTAAACAAACAAACAAATAAATAGATGTAAATATTAACATACTGATGCATAAATGAGATGTAAGGGGAAAAGGCTGTGGGGAGATATGAAACGTCTTACATATTTAGTCATCTATGTAAGATTACATATTTACAAGATTACTAGACATATTTAGTCAGAAATCATTTGCCAGGGACAGTGGTTAATTATATAGTTTAAAATCATTATGCAAAAATATCTGACAGCCGAATCAGAATCAAGTATTCCAAAGAGCCATGAAATAAACCATAATACTCAAATTATTAAAGGTGGAATAAGTCATTCTTAATTGCCTAAAATTATCAACAATATACAGCATATTTTGCTAATAAAATAAGAATTTTAATGACTTTTAGGGTTATTATTGTTAACTATAACTATAAAACTATTTTTAAAAATGTATTTACTTTAAATGAAGCAAATATTAATATGAAGTAAATATTAGATGAAAATATGAAACAATATGAAATTTAGAAATGTTAACTTGGCAACTAACTGCAATAAGTTTGCAATAAGCTGAAGCACTAAATATACTAACGGGAAATAAATAAAAATTATAACTGAACTAAAAATATAAAAATTAATACTAAATATTAAAATACAAACAAAAACTAACCTAAATATAGTGAGAAAAAAAAAATAATAATAAAAAGTGACCAACATATAATAAAAACTTTAATAGTACACACATAATACTAAAATAACACTGGTGACTTCAAACTGGAATGCTGGGTGATTTGTGCAGTCATTAATAGTTGTGACAGTCAGGATCAAGTCATGGAAAGACAAAATATTCACCATAAGAAGGTCGTCACTCAGTACTTCTGTCTTCTCTGCTCTGTGGACAAAAAAAGGAAAAACAGTGTTTGGTTATATGGACAGACTAAATGTGCAGTGCTTCAGGCTGACTGTGAAAGCAGGTTAGGCCAGTATCACTATAAAAATGCCAAACAAACAACACAAACATGCAAGAACATAGCTTTGTGTAAAGTCTTCACTTCACATGAAAAATTCACTGGATTTCATCTTCATTAACATCATCCATTCAAAGCATCCACTGCACTTCACTTTTCCTAAATTAAACATCATTTATTTTCCAACTGTGTCAACAAACTGTCGATTTGGCACACATGTCAGAAGAAGAAAAAAATCCACTTCCCGCATTCCACATTGTTTGTTATGGCAACTGCAGTAAAGGGGGCGGGGCTGTTGATGCTTTACACACACTCTTGTCAGCAAAAGGGGTGGAGCTTCATAACTAATGAGCAGAGACTCCTTTTGACCAGAGGCCATAAAACTATCACAAATCATACTATGGGGACATTGTACAGTCAGAACATGACTATGGCATTGGTGATAGTTTCAGCATTTTCATTTATTTATATATTGTTGTATGTATTGTCGGAGGAAATTGGCTGAGCGTTTTTTTTTTCATGTGGTAAAACTGCTGAGCCAGCAGTGTAGTTAAAAAAAAAATAAAAAAAAAAGGTAAAACCTTGAATCTTTTTTATAGCAAAGAATTTTTAACACCACACAACCAGTGCAACTGCTATTTATGTCTACAACTTTCATGTGATGAACTGACACACAGACAATCCCTCAGGGTAAAGGGACCTTTCTCAAGGTCAAGCACCATGGTGATTATTTTGGTTGATTAGAGCAATATTAAAGTTCTTGACAGATATTAGACGTTGTTAAATGCCATGTACAACAACTTTTCTAAAAGAGAGAACCCACGAGAAATAACAAGAGAGACTCTATCCACATGCAGTCCAGAAAACTTTGAGAAAAGCCACAAAATTGGTCATGTAACAAGAGAAAAGATCCCGTTACACAGGCTTGAGAATGACCTCACGTTTGGCAGGAGGGAATTTTTAGATTTCCATCAATACTGAATTAGCATTGATCCTGTGTTCAGCAAATGCATATCGGGTTATGTGTCAACCTCCAGAAATACCTCAGCTAACATTTCACACACATTCAAACTTGAGAAAACAACATGCTATTATAAAGATCTATCTAAATGTCTTTTAAGGAACAAGATTGCTCACTAAAGTCAATCTGATTCTGAATACAAGACAAACTGCATCATAATTATGAGTATGCATTATTCAGCACAAGATAACTATGTAGTCAAGCTTTCTTTAGATTTGAAATCACATATAAAAATGCATAACTCAAAACCATATTGAAGCAGAAGTTAATTGGCATACAAAAACGTAAATTCTATTTGCTACACTCTAAAAAATGCTGGGTTGTTTCAACCCAACTTTGGGTCAAATATGGACTAACTCAACTTTTGGGTTAAAAATTGAATGTAAAAATTTAACCCAATGGTTGGGTTAGTCCATATTTGACCCAAAGTTGGGTTGAAACAACCCAGCATTTTTTAGAGTGTACATATTATTGATATGAATGCACAAGTATTGAATGATTAATTGTCGCTGACCATTTCAAACTTAGTTTTTTTCCTTTTAGTTTGCACTAACATAAAGGCATAATGCTCAATTACGACAAATATTTTAGCCATATTCAAGCAGAATCTGACTGGTAGCCTTGACTGTAAACATAGCATCTGATCAACAGTACTGGAGCTCGCATCTTGCATAATTTCAGAGCTTTGCAGGCCTTTTCAGTTCAGTAAAAACATTTGACCCTAAAACAAGGGGTTTAATTAGCGGTATGTTTATCTGAAAAGATTCAAATCTCTCCAGATTATGTTTGTTGGTATTTGGTCATTCAACAAAAGAGATATTGTCACCTCCTTTTTATTACTGATGACAAAATTTTTGCTCAAAAAACAAATCTACAAACCCGCTTGCTCTAATTCCAACTCCAGCTCTCAGAGGAAACACTGTTAGCTAACTAAATATACTGTAAGAACGTTTTGCTAATTAAGTCATGAAAACATTATTTCTGAATGTCATCCAGTTTTAAAAACGTTAAGGGAACATTCCATTTTATTATTTTGCAGACACAATGGGAACGTTTCTCTGAACATTCGAAAGTAGTAAGATGAGCGTCCAGCTAAAACGGTGCACAAAAAAACATTCCATGAACGATGTATACATCCCATTTTTGTGCTAACATTTTGAGAACATTATAGATAACTTTAAACATTCTATTAATGTTACTGAAAGAACCTTTCCAGAGCGTTAGCCAAAGTTCTAAGAATGTTCCCTGTTGTTAGATCAACTACTAAGATCAATGACATATAATAAAGCATGTAGACAGAGTGCCTCTTGCCACGATTTTCTTTTGACCAGCTCACTGAACATCTGGTTTTGGTTTCAGGAAAAGAAGGAAATTCTATGTTCATCAGCATGCTTAAAAAGCATAAGTATCCTGGATCTAAATGGACAGTTTAGATGAGTATACAGCCCTGCTGTCTGCACCATCATTTTTGTGTGATTTATACATACAGAAACACAAAATTAGCAAGAAATGACACAGTTTTTGCAACCAGAGTGCGATGTTTTGGATGCAACTGTGTATTTTTGGTGCATTTATGCCACATCTGATACAAAATCAATTCCATTTCCAGCTAGATTTTTACATTTTCCAAGTTCAAAACTTCACTAAAGTATGCAGCATCACCTACAACATTTATCATTTTTAATCAATGACTAAAAGTGGCCCAAGTTAAAATGAATACCAAGCAATGTCCTATGTACTTCATCACTGTAAAATCTCTGACGGTGTTTCCTTTTGCAGCGGAGGCAAAACTAACTGGGGCCGTAACTTAACCGACTGTATCAAAACGTGGCGTCTCTCTGGCCTGGAAAGCCGCCATGAGAGCTGGCCCTGACTATTATACCTCCGACTCTGGATTACCCCAGATCTGCATTCTGCATCAGACGCTCTGATAGACTGTGACAAGCGAGTGATGAATCTAGCAGCTGCCTGAGATGCTTAACTCACAGCAAAAGACGAGTGAATGTAAATAAAGACAATTTCTTGGCAAAAAACAAGCATCTCAATGTGAAAAGCTTCTAAGATATTCTGACCTTACTTAACCCTTTCACTCTCGTAAGAGCAAATATGCAAAGAAAGGCAACCTAAGACTGCCATTCTCTGACAGGCACTTAAAATATCTCTGCAGGGAAACCAGTCAAGACAACTCAAATTTCCTCTGACTGTTTCTGAGCAAGTTTGTTGTTTGAGATCTGCAGAGATGAACTAAAACTAACGATGTCCCAGTTTGCAGTAAGAAGGCAAGTAGTTCCAGCTACTTTTTGATCTTAGATTACATTCTTAGATTACTTTTTGATCTTAGATTACATGAGAATACTTTCTCATTATTCATTTTAAAATTATTATTTATCCATATTTAAAACTGTAATGTTGTGATGTCATTTAAACAACAAAACATTTATTTGAAATTGAGAGAGAGAGAAAAAAAGAAATAAATCAAGGTTATTTTTTTTTTTTTGTCCACAGCTTGAAAATAAATATCACTGGACCCATATATCGGTCAATTTTTCATTATTGGTGCATCCCTAATTATTGTTAAATTAGAAGTTCACATTATTGAATACTAGCTACATCATCTTAATGAAATGTCAGTCACCTGCCAAGTCACTTCAACTAAAAAAACAAGAACTGTGGTATACAGTATACAGTATACAGAGGTATACAGATGTATCAATCAGCCGATATGAATTTGGTATTTTTACACAGTTCGTATATTGTATTTATTATTTCAGTCAAATAGATGTTTGATGATCCTGATAGAGATGTTAATATAAAATAGAGAAGGCCCAAAACTCCAAATTAATGCAAATCTCATTCTATCAGTCCAGTTCAGTAATGTACATACAGTAGGAGACTCTTTAAACGTCTACACGCAATATCAAACACATACCTTTACAATAGCGGTCTCATTAATAAAATAACGTGTCATGACCCAATAGCTTGTGTAATTTATAAAACTGAAGTGATATATTATCACTTCAGTTTTATCACAATTCAGTCCTGCGTGCGCGCACACACAGTGACACTCCCAACTTTGCTGTGAACATTTTTACACGAACCACAGTAGAAACATTCAAAATAATCAGTATATAACACACTAACCTGCCAACGGTCTGGTTGGCGAGCTGTTTCATGCGGTTGAACTGTTTCTTCATCTTGAATCGTCTTCAGCCACCAACATATAAAACTTATATAGGCTACAGAAGTCGCTGTTTTATCAAAGTGCCGCCCGCACGCGCGACGCTCCCATTACGCGCGCAGAACTGGATCCGAACCGGACAATCTGTGTCATTTACTGCTCATATTCATTTATAAACCCTGCATCAAACGTATTCCTTTCGTTTCTCATCCTCTCGATTTCTGGTTTAGTCAGTAGACAGCAGTAACGCTGAGGAAATAGGAAGTGCAGTTCACTTCCCTATTGTGGAGCGCAGTGGGTTGTGACACATGACACCTTGACTGAAGTATTCTGATTAAACTGGATGGTTAACACTCTGCTTTATGTAATCAGATGGCTAACACTTTGTGGATAGGCTATATGTTTTAGGCTCAGATTTATGATAACAGTCGTTTTTTATTGCAAAATTTTCTAAATAACAATTCACTCCATTTAAAGCCATTCATTGTGTGTGTGATAAAGTTACATCAGGCCTATTTATATTTCTCTGTAATAGCGCCATCTTCCGTCCGAAGCACAATAGCAGCTGAAAGCGAATAAATTTTAAACATGCAGTTGACCTTACATATCCTTGTCACATGGTCGAAGACATACGTACTAAATACCCCATCTTAAATCTTAAAATCTTAAAGTTGAGTTAATGAAAGATTTAAAAGAAAAGATTAATTAAAAAGATTTAGAAGAAAATTTGTGCAAATATGGAAATAAATGCCTATGCATGAAACAAATAGGCTAACACAAATTAGGGAATTATCTGCCGCATAAAATGCTCTTGAATTAACCCTATAAAGCCTGACTTTTGAAATAATAATCAGATTATTGAACTTTTAGACAAATTAAAAAAATTAGTTGTATATATTTGATACATGCTTCTATGATATATATATATATATATATATATAGTATGAGAATATGGAACTCATACTTTAAAAAAAAATTCAGAGGACCAAAATGAGCAAAAATATGGAATTTATTGCAATTGTTGATATTTATATGGCCAAATTTAAGATGCAATTTTAACAGTAGAACAGACTAGACTGCTTAAAAATGCATATAATTAATATGATATTTAAAAGCTCAGTTGTACGATCAAAGCTCTAGTTATAATTTTGGGGGTCAAACATATAATGCAATTCAATACAACGATGACTGAGAGATGAACAAATAAACGTCCCTCGAAAGCCTGATGTATCACATTTGAAAATGTTTTACGTATATGGATAATCAAGTAGCCTAAAGTACTATAGTTAAAATATGAAGATAAACTGTAAACTGTAAGCAATTTGACATTTAGCAAGTCAAAATAATCCTTGCGCATTTAAACCACATTTTTGTATTTAAATCGCACTGATAAGCGTTCATACTGAAATTTCGGTCTGTTTTAATTCTACCACTGATTAGACTTTGATTAAAGTTGTCTGCTGCCACCTAGTGGCCAAACATTCTCCATTTCCAAGCGTCAAGATTGAGCTTTGGCCTTCTCAGTATAGGACAAGATTTTCATATTTTTTCCGGTCTTGCCACAATGTAAAGTGATCTATGTTATGTTTTTACCTCTTGATGCAGAATAAGATTAATTTACATAGGCTAATTACAAATATAAATGCGATCACACAAGACTTTTGCAACGCGTGAGCAAAGTAACCAAATGTCTTTGAATCTGCGAGACTTCCGTTTCATTAAGTAACTAACAATAACAAAGTGCAGCAAATGGCAAAACCATTTACGCTACAAATCAGTGTGATTATGATTATAATGAATTAAAATACAATGATAACAAATAGCAGTTTGAAGTGTCACGCGGCATAACGGACTGTGTTTGTACAGCTAACAGAACAGAATCGTTTCTATTATTAAGACTGTTTCAGGTAGTTTAACTTCTACGTGTTTGTAGTTTTCCTTGTATTCTATAAAACCAGCACGGGTTAAACTTTCTGGTGTTGAAGTAGTTTCTCGTCTAAATTAGCTGAGTGCACAAGCATGTTCAGTTTTAATTTCCTTGGGCCTATGTATTCTTTACCACTGGTCAACATTTTACGTTTATTATTAGTCTTTTCAATCATCAATTGCCCTTAAAGGTCATTGAGCAATTCACTCCCATGATGAGAAGACGTCCTCCAGCATATTAGGACGCAGCCGCTGGAGTCTGGAGATGCATTCGCGCCTCAGAGGGAAAGAATGGCTGAAGACAAAGTGGAGCTTCACAACATGGAGAAAGCTCTGGTGGATAAGATGGGACAGCATGATGCGAGAGAGCCGAAGCTGTTCGAGCGGCTCTTTCAGCCGTGTGTGGCTGAGCTGCTGGGGAGCGCTTTGCCTTTCTTCGTGTTCATCGGATGTGTGTCTGTCATTGAAAACGTGGCGGACGCCGGCAGACTCCAGCCTGCGCTGCGCTGGCTCACGGACTCGCTGTGGCGGTGCTGATCGCATGTATGGCAGAGATCAGGTGAGAAGAAATGTATTGAGCATGCTGTGCGTGGCTGCCAAAAATAGAACAAAAAATATTAATAGGCTACATATAAAAATAGCACACCGAGTGTGACCTTTGGAAAAGGTTGCTTTTTATTGCTTTCTTATTTGTGAGCAAAAAATGTATAGACGAAGTGGATTTACATTTAAACAAAACTAATCTTTATTTCTTTATTGTAATCTTTATTTTTTTATACGGAACATTTTAACCCCGTCTTCATGCAAACCATGCAATATAATACTAATAATATGTGTAAAATTGTGTGTGTGTGTGTGTGTGTGTGTGTAAAATTATTATATATATAATTTACAAATTTATATGTTAAAAGAAATTACAAATAATATTTACACACACACACACACATATATTATATATATATATATGTGTGTGTGTGTGTGTGTGTAAAATTATTATATAGTCTATATAATTTACAAATTTATATATTAAAATAAATTACAAATAATATTTTTCATATTAACACACCTTATGATGTAATATATAATAAAATACATATTAAAAAAAAATATATTTTACATGTTGTTACATTATATTAAAATATATTGCTATATAACAAATACAATTCAATACATTTTAAAACTACATAATATAATTATATATGTATATAATTATCTATAATTATCAAAAATGTCTAAATTACAACGTCTGTTTTTATGTAAACTATATATATATATAATTATAAGATATATTATGAATTATATATTATATTTGATTATATTTTTTTTAATTTTATATATTAATTATATATTTTTTAGATGTATATATTTAAATAAATAAAATTAATAATAAAGTTCTCATGTAATATAAAATAATCTTATATATCTAATATATATATATATATATAGATTAGTCAGGACTGTTAACCTCTTATATTTTCTTCTTATAAATACAGTATTAATCCACTGACCCCTGTAGTTTCACCAGGATGTGGCTTGCTAGATCTGGTCTGGTCTAGTCTGGGTTCTCCAAAGGTTTTGTCCCAGTTCTGAGCGTACCCTAGAAGTTGCCTTAGATAAAAAGCATCTCATTGATGAATAATGCAATGATTTTGTTTTTCTTCTGAAACAGTGGTTCACATTTCAATCCAGCATTCACCGTAGCTGTCTTCCTCTGTGGTGGAATGGATCTGAAAATGGTGGCGCCGTACCTGATCTCCCAGCTGACTGGAGGTTTACTTGGTGCAGTCATGGCCAACGTGAGTAAGATACATGCGGTTTTGAAACATTCAATTCAATGGATTTGACATGTCTTTCATGCTTGCTTTCAGGGAATGACCTTAAATGAGAAATATGCACAAGCTCAAGGTGCGGCATTTACGCTCCTCCAGGCTGATGACCTTATTATGAAGGCGTTATTTGGAGAAATTGCCATGACGTGTCTAGTTACCATGGTGGTCTTACTAGGTGCAGTTAACGCCAAGAGCAAAAGTCCTTTGGTTCCATTTTTGGTGGGCTGCACAGTCATTATTAATATACTAGTGGGGTGAGTTCATCGATTATGTTACACATAATTCCCTGTGTGCGGTCTGGAGATGAATATCTTCTGTGGGTTTCAGCGGTGATGTGTCTGGTACATGCTTGAATCCTGCAAGAGCGCTGGGTCCTGCAGTGCTGACCAACTACTGGACTCACCACTGGGTTTTCCTGGGTGGGACCCATTACTGGTGACCTTATCGCTGCTGCATTAGTCAGGTGAGACTATAGAGTCAAGCATTGTGAGTTCCATTGGAAGCACTGAAATCATCATTAATCAGCCGTTTATTATATTGCTCAATTTGACTGTTAATTAAGCCATTTTTTCCTTGCAGAATTTTGCTTGGAGACAACAACACCCGTCTACTGATGAAGTAACATTCAGTACATCTTCCAAACGGATTTTCAGTCTTTATTTTCTCGATTCTCCGTCTTCTTTTAAGTGCACAAGAATTGAACTTGTTCTAAACTATATTAAACGATTTGCCCATCATTTATATTTCATTGCCAGCTATATCACTTAAATAAGAAGTTTAAGATAGTAATTTATAAATCCTGCTATGTGAAGCTGGAAAGGGTTCAGGCTAGAAGGGATGCAGCAAAAACTACTGGGCGTGCGCACATCAATATAGTGTAATTTTTCTCATACTGTACAACAATAATTACTGTTTTTGCATTATTGTAAGGTTTAGGTTTAGGGTTGGCGTAGGTGTAGACGTTAATAAAACACTATCTAATAGGTAGACATTTTAATTTATTGTTAGCTTCCGGGTTTTTGCTGCATCCCTTCTTCCCACAACCGAAATACAGGGAAAGGATGTTCAGCTGATCATTTGAATTTTATATTTTAAAATTGAAAATGTAGGCTAAAGCAGTGTTAATTCTAATCTATTATAACCTATATAATAATAAACCTAATAATAAATAATAAATCATATTCACACTTTAATTTATACATTCATAGTTTTCTATTATTTTATGTTCATTCATGCACATTGTTTATGCCTAATGTTATTGTAATTAATAAATAGAATAAACTCTTCAATACAAGTGAAATGACTCTTTTCCCACATATTTGGCAAGCTCAAAAAGGTTACTACATATGTAAAAACAAGCCCATATATTTCTAATAAAAACTTAATGTGTTTGTTAACATGGATGGATTTAACACAGGTTATACATGAACACATTTTAGCTTTAAAAGCACCATGTCAAAGGTGATGACCCTGTCATATCTGTCACTCACTAGTTAGTTATAGAGGTTAGTCATCAGCTGAGTAAAAGAGGTGGACATGGGGACTATTGGCAACACTTTAAAACAAATTAAAGTACTCTAAAAAAATTTAAATAATGTATAAGAAATCATTAGCTCATGCACATTAAAAATAAACAATGTCAAATTCATTATATATATATATATATATATATATACCGTATTTAGGGCTATAAAGTTATATCTTATAAAGGGGTTAAGCTTGATATAAACTTGAAGGAATTAAACAATAGACCAATAATGTTGAATTATATCTATCTATCTATTTTCTGGGCGCACATTGCGCAATTATTGGTCGCAAAGTGCAAGAAACTTTTTTAGTAAAACCAACATATTATTTTAATTTGATACACTTCCGAAATTATGATTATGGGAATATATGTTAACTTTTTAAATAGCGAATTCTCAATAATATAGGTGTCAAATATTTGGACATTTAAACTGTCGGGACTAAAAATCAAACCGTGTGAGCGTAATGCGCTAAGCTAAACGATATTCATTGCGGTGAAACAAATATAGCTAGCGCTTTTCTTTAAAAGAAAATACAAAAGTTCATTTAAAATTTCAAAACATTGGAAGAAATTTCACATTTATTTCAGTAAGTGTTGAATTCTTAATGTTTCAGATGTTTATTTTTACATTTGAATTATACAACATAAAACACAGATAGTCCAAAATGAAACCAATGAAAACATACAGTACAAACACGGGGACAGTTGACACATTGAGCAGTCTCAATATTTAATTTGAAGCAAAAATCACAGTTTATCAGTGATAGATGGAATTAAAGGGATTATTAAAAGGAATACGGATCTGTTGTATCAAGTTCATGGCGACATCTTGTGGCATTTGGTGGACTGAACTTCCTCAACAAGCGCTTATTACAGAACTTTACATTTCGATTTGAAATCACGCCCCACGTGACACCAATTTTAGCCTTTGTTGTTTTTGTAATTAGTGAAAAATATTGAGAATGTCTGATTGTGGGTTTTGTTGACAGACATTAAGCGCCAGTATGAAATAATTTCTTTCTTTAGAGATCCTTAAAAACAGAAATACAGAAATTACAAATTCTTGTTCGCTACACTTATGGCAGCGCGGTGGCTTATTATTCTTAATAATAAAATGTATAAAATTGAATAATTGTATGTAATAATATTATATCATTTTATGTGTAGCCTATCTTTATAATAGAAATGTTTAAAACGGAGTGAATATCTGAGCTACGACGAATGATTGTATTTGGCCAGCTTGTTTCCCTCCATTGAACAACTTGAACACTTTTTTAAATTTTTGAATGTAATTACAACAGCGTAAAAGTCTTTCAGGTGATTATCAAATCTTTTCAAAATATGCCGACATGCGGTTTAAAATATCATGTATCGGTTTACCATTTATTTAAGTCTTTGTTTACAAGCACTGTCTGTAATAAAAACCCGATTTAAAGGGCTTTCGGGTTTTAAAAAATGCGTTAAATGATTTTACAAATGATAAAATGGCGCGTTTTTAATATGCGTGATCAATAGGTTTTGAATAAATTCTCCAGACATAGCTAAATTACACTTTTATTTTCGATGTGATACACATTGTTCTCTCTGCAAAAATACTGAACTCTTGTTTACACTAAACCGTTAATTAAACAGGTTGGCATCATTTAAATTTAATAAAACGTTTTATTACAAATACGTTTTTGAAGGTGGAAAAGGATCGTAAAGCAGCTTCATATTGCAATGTTTAAATCCACAATTATGTTCAACAGAAAAACGAAAAATAACGAAATACAAATCTAAACCCTAAATGCTTGTTTGTGCCTTATATATTTAGGCCTAAAATGAGCCTAAAACGGGTTTAATTACATATGTAGCTTATTTCCCTTCACTCTTTTTAAAGGGTGTGCTTTAATACAGACTACTGTTTGGACCTTCAAATATATACAAAATCTAACCAGAAAAATACCATAAGTTCATAAAAGAGGGACATTAAACAATATGACAATACAATCAATAAAACAATATGTCCCTTAAAAGGTGCATTAAGTTGAAACGTTAATAATGGGTTCACAGCATCTATACCTACATTCATAATAAAGCTGAAGGCAACCAAAAGAAGGAACCAACGGGTGTACGTTACACAAAATCTGGGAAATAGAAAAATAAACTTAATTTTCATAGAAAATGTGAATGGAAATGAAAGCTAAACATAAACGATTTATATATATTTTTGCATTATGTACATAATAGCAAGACTTTACATTTAGACTAGAAATGATATAGAAATGTAGGTTGTTTCTAATTTGATTACAATATTTCATAGACACACACACATACATACATACATAAACTAAAAATCACATGATCATCTGTTTTCTTTGAAGAAACCTTTGTCTGTTGAACTCTCTTTTATGGTTACAGTCAAAGAGTTACTTGTTACGTCAGTAACAATAATTTTCTCCATATTCTTCAAACAAGGCAACCAGGACTGATCGGTTTCATCTACAAAACTCAGAGACAGTTGCTCTCTGGCTTGATCGGTGGATCGAAATAGATGGTTTTTGGGAGGATGTTTCATCTTGGATTGGTTTATGGCACCACTTGAGCTGTCCTTCCGTCGATGTCCCAAAACACCAAGCCCAGATTTTAAGATGGTGCCACCATGTGTGAACTTGACGTCACTTGACCTGCTTCCCATTTGCTTCTGAACGTGGCTGGATTCTGCTTGAATCTTTTGGGTTAAATGAATGACATCACAGCTCGAGGTCTCTCCTGATCTCTCGGTTTTGGAAGGTCGATAAGATAACGGTTCATCTGCCTTTCTTTTAACACCTTCAGCGGATGAACCTCCTGGACGCAACTTTGGCTTTGGTCCTCGCTTTTTTGGTGAGCTGGCAAAATCCAGCGGCCGTTGTACCGGTGTCCCATGAGTCAGTGGGTCTCTCTCAAGGTCCGGTGGACGCACACGAACACTTTCGCCTCTGTTGATGGTGCTCGGTGGGAAAATCGTTGGCACGACTGTCCGCAGTCCCTCACGTGCTCTGGGCGTCACAACCGGTTCGGCTACTGGGAATGACACGTGTAAGTCTCGAGACATTTCCCGTCTGAACTCATAGTTTTTGCCTTTTGCTTTAGCTTTTGCCTATGAAAAAAAAAGTCAAATATAATTAATCAATTTAAGCACATGATACCATGGTTCCAATGCATTAAAGTGCAACAGAATTAAATAATAATAATAATAATAAATGCATTAAAAAGAAAGCCAAGAAAAAACACATAGCAAAGAAAAATTAAACATGCAAGTATGTATAGAAATATTTTTTTCACCTTCATTAAAAATGTTTCTGGTTTAGGTCCCCTCTTTTTTGGCCCATACATCTCCCTCTCACGCTCTCTGCAATAAAAAAATAAGATGAAGAAAAGCTATTTTTAAACTTCCAAAATATTTAATTTCTCTACCGGAATTACAGAAATAACGAAGAAACGTTTACCTTTCTTCAAATGCAGCGAAAAGACGCTCATCCAGAATATTCTCCTCTGGTTCCCAGGTGCTGTATCTGCACCAATAATTGCATGTTCAATTATTCGCAAATCCTAACGCCCAACATCATTTCAAAGTACAGTTTTCTTTGTACACATTTATTACTAATGCGTGCATTTTTATAACTTATTTGAAGAGATGTTGTATGCGCATGTATAATATCTATTGACACATGTATAAACGGATACATATTCTGTGTATTAGTGTCTCTTTTTTTCCCAGTATAAACCGTATTAATCAGCTGATAATGCTGTTTGAACGTTTTATCTTGACTGTCTCCCGTCACTGGCCTTGTCAGCTAACGTTCACATGAGCCCCGTTACACAGTCCCCGCTTCAGCCGTGCTAACACTCAGCGAGCTCGGGGAGCCCCACACCGCTCCTTCCGTTGCAACAACTGCCGTTAACGTGTCATTACCACTCACTTTTGAGACCAGCCTTTCCATTTGACCAGATACTCCATCCGTCCCTGCGGGTAAAAGCACAGTGAGACTCAAATTAGCAAGCTAACGCTGCTAGGCTAACCTATCGCGTATAAAATGTCATTTGAGCGAGCATAAACAAATAACCAGACGCCTCTGTAACAGCGCCGAAGCCCCGACGAGCAGGCTGGGTAAGCACTTACTCTCCTTATGCGCCGTTTAATGATGGATTCGGCGGCGAAGACGCGCTCCCCGACGGCTGAGAGCTCCATGTTTACTTCAATCTCGCAGCTATTTTTTCCCTCAGCTCTCTGCCTCAATAATGCTGGATAGCCCATAATACTCTATCCGAAGAGACGTCATCACGTTCTAAACTGTTGCCATGGCACCGCAGGACGGCGGTGGCGTGTGAGTGGAGCTGCGCTCGAGGAGGAGGAGTCAAACGGCGCCAAACCAGAATGTCATTTATGACCGCTGTTTTGGAAACAAATATGTTTATTTCGTATACTAGTGAGTAACTGCGGTCAGGACTTTTTGATAAGTCCCCTATTAGTCGCATATTTACGGAAATTTTAACGGCACTCTTCAGTGCGTCTAGATACGGCATGTTTCTTTTGCTGGCGATGCGTTGCGAGTAGGCTAGATATTCTGTGTTAAATATTTGTTTTGTTGCTTGTTATTTGTTTGTTTGCTTGTTTATATTTAATAGGACTGAAATCCAGACGCCCAAGCGCATTCTTCATTTTAAACGCAGTGGAGACCAGCACGAAACGCAAATATGTGCCTCCATATTCCCCTTCAAGTCATGTCATCCCTGTCAAATTAAAGTGAAAAAATAAAAATAAAAAAAACCTTTTACATTAAATACAAATAACGAAAAAAAAAAAAACAGAATAAAATACATAAATACATAACAATTGTAGGGCTGGTCATAAATCCACTTTTATAAATCCACATTATACATAGACTAATAAATCCACAGTTACAGGCCTATAGGCTACGCGTATCGATATTTCACCCGCCCGCTCCGAAATCTCCCTGTTTAGGCAAGAAACTAGTTAGGCTAGGTCAAGTGTCGATATATTCGGGTTACTGCCTGGTCATTTTGCAATAGCCTAAACCAAAAGACACTTACAGCTTTCTTAAACGATTTTAAGATTTTAAAGATTATTTAAAAATCAGTAGCCATATCCGAAATTAGCTTGGGCCTATAGCCTATAATATATAGCCTAGCCTATATATCGTTTTTCTTTCTTTCTTTCTTTCTTTCTTTCTTTCTTTCTTTCTCAAAAAATACAAATAATGAGAATTATTTTAAAACAAAAACCCGAGTAGCCTAGTTCGGACAAAAAACACATTTTCTTGTGTAGTTTTTTCTTTTTAGGCTAAGTCGTTTAAAAATATGACTGTCAAGTCATATTAAAAAAAATATCAATATGTTTTTTTTTCTGTATAAAAATATAGGCTATATGAAAATACATGTGGAATTTTAATACTAGATTGTCCTCGACTTTAAAATGGATATGATCTGCGATCTGATACACAGCAACTAATCTTTTATTTGATTTGAAAGATTAATTCGATTTTTGTCCGAATCATTCGATGCAACGGATAAGAACAAACTAAGGAAATTATATCTCGCTTTCAGTTTCCGCCATGTTTTGGTTTATTGGTTTATTTGTTCCGATTCGATGGATTTAAATTAGGCTAATCGGAAAAAAATCCTTTTCACATATATTATTATTACTATTATTATTATTACTATTATTATAATAATTATTATTATTAGCCCATTATTATTATTATTATTACGACAGTCACAACATACATTTTCACCATTATTACTAGGCTACCAAGAAAAAAAACTAATTCTCAAGCTCGTTTTCTATCGAAAAAAAAATTCTATTATTTGTTATAATGACAAGAGTGACAAGAAATCTCCGAAATTCAGGCAAAAAAAAAAAGCGAAAAATAAATGATAAATAAAATTTTTGCCTTCTGTACTATCCAAATAATCCAACATTATTTTCAACAGTGATAGAAATATTCAGATTCATAAAACAGTCGAACTGAAGTCAAAACAAAATTCCATCGTATAAACACGACAAATAGCCTAAACAACAAAACGGAACAACTGAACGTTAAGTATGCCTACTTGCGTTGTGGTTAATTACAGATCTTAAATAATATAGCCTAGGTTATTAGTTAGTTATTAGTCCCGATTTTTTTCATCTAGTTAGCATACAATAGTAGCCTATTTTATGGGTATTTTTATATTCTATTAAATTAAATAAAGAGAGAGGTTAGGAGGAAAATTATTTTCATTTCTTTATTCAAGTGATTTTATTATAGTTACCTTGAGCAGATTTTATTTTTCCACATATCATGTTTATATGGAAACAGGTCACAAATAGCCTCTAATCTAATGTAATCTAATGTAATCTAATGTAATATAATATAATATAATATAATATAATATAAAACAAAGAACCTCCTCTCTCACGTATCTAATGCATTGTTATATCTTATTGGAACATAATTTGGGCAAGAATTATAATAACAACACATCTCAGAATGGGATCCATGGTTACCACTTTACCTAATATCAATTAAATAAAGAGGGAGGTTAGGAGGAAAATTATTAATATAATATACATTATATTATATATAATATAATATAATATAATATAAAGCAATGAACCTCCTCTCTCATGTATCTAATGCATTGTTATATCTTATTGGAACATAATTTGGGCAAGAATTATAATAACAACACATCTCAGAATGGGATCCATGGTTACCACTTTACCTAATATCACATTTAAATAATAAGAAAGTATGTTAAATTCAAGATCGTCTTGACATAGATGCAGATTAAGCTGGGACCCAGAAAGATGACCTATGTGTTTTAGATCACTCATCTTTTAATGCAACTACTCTATAGTAAAACATTACGTTTCCATTTATTTTATATAGGAGCCTGATCAGGGAGGCAGCATGATGAGGGGGGGCTTTCTGGTCAATATAAAGCACAGACATCGAAGCGTTTTATGAACATGGTACTGCACCTATAGGAGGCAGCATTGCTAAATTTCACTAATTTATAAGAGCCTCTACTATATAAGCAAACTATAAACTGGTAAAATATTTTTCTGCTGAAGTCTCTGGATGCAGTTAATCAGGCAAAATGGAAAAAAAATGAATGACACATTATAAAACAAAACATTCATGTTTATTATTCAAGTTTAATATTTATTTGAGAAGCATTTTCAAACTGACAATTCAAAGTTTACTATGCATAAAACATAATGCATATAAATGGCCTTAACCTTAATGGCATTATTGTGTAATTTGTACATTACATACTGTACATCTCATTGCGTACCTATAGTACATTGCATTGACTGTAAATTGATTCCAATTTATAGCATTACACTGTAAGCATCAATCTTACATTTACTTTCTGGGCATATATATAACAGTTTGCATGTTCTGATGATCTCTGACCACAGTCATACTGCTGTTACAGAATTATTCTGCAAGATTAAACAGCCTTTATTGAGTTATTTTAAACTGAATTTATTAACAAGAGATCCAGGAGATGATAAAGTGCAAATTAACTTCTTACAGAGAGGGAACACCAAACAATCCAGTTGTTCATCTAGCATTGCACAGGAAGACCTCACAGGCCAACAGCATCTGGAAATCCAGTCAAGTAAAATAATTCAGCAAAACAAAATCTTGAAATTAAAAAAAAACTTTTTAAAGGTATATTCATATACATGTATGACGACACCTTTCCAAGCGACTCCAAATTTATAGATCTCAATTATATGTACATCTAAAATTCTGAAATCCCCAAAATTGGAAGAAAAATTCAACATGTGGTCCATGATGTAGATGAACAGTGAAAGGTGTGAGTATAAGTGCATTAAACTTAAACTTCATCTTCAATGAGTTCTTCAATTCAACCAGTGTGCTTTCTCCAATAGGCCGCTGTGTTTCCTCAGGTAGCATTAAAATTCAAAAGCTTTATAAACTATATTACACGCTATACAATTATGGGGTTTTAAATTCAATTTCCACAGCAGCAAAACGTCAACCATCTCAATTGTATGCATTAGAAAACATTCAGCAGGCATCTAAACAAATAAACAAACCATATATAGAGTTTGTTTGCTTAAACGTCTCCATATGTTATCAGGATTGGTTATGATCAGTGCAGTCAACTTTGAGCTGGTTCAAATGAACAAATGACAGTATGTATGTATTGTAGTCTTTATCCTTGAACGTATTCCTTAAAGGTCACGGTTAAGCAGTTCGTAGTGATATCGGTGATGATAACGTTACCCACAAATGGCTTAACATGGCTGTTTGTTTTCTCCACTGGCGCTGAGCTTCCTGAAACCTTCTCCGCTGTGGGAAACTGCTTAAGAGTTTTGGTTGGACCACAGCTTAAATCAATAGGCTCTTCAGGAATGGTGTCGCTAAAGTCATAACTGTAGGCTCTGTCGGCGAGACTGCCTCTGTAATGCAGGTTTATAGGTTCTCTCTGAGGAGAAGAAAGCACTGTGTTTGGTGCACTGATGCTCCTGGAGCTGAAGAACTGCTTACAGGTTCTCACATCCTCATTGGGTTCTGAGAGGTTCCTCTTACGGTGATTGAGTCCGGTGTCCGTGTGGGCTGGGGCAGCTTTCTCCGAGTTTGGTTGGTCGCATAAATCTATCACTATTTGTTCAGTCTCTGTAGGCGTATCTTTTGGAAGTTCAGCCTTTTTGATGGAGTTCTTGTGAATGCACTCACTAGACGAAGAAAATGTGCTGGTGTTCTCAGCAGAGCCATTCTCGCGGCCTGCTGAAGTTTCACCATCAGACGGATTGTCCGTATTATTCAGTGTAGATTCCTCATTGTGCTGCGCTTCCACTTGGGAAACATCCTTGTTTTTTACTTTAGATGAATGCACACCTTTGTCCATGTATTTGCTCATTACAATGACAATTCGTCCGTTTTTGTTTTTGTTCTTGATTATTTTCATCTTGCTGCCGATGCCGTTAGGAAGTGCAAACTCTTTGGCGCTTGTCTTGAGTGCCCGCTCTGCTTTGTTAGCATTATCCGGCAGGCTCTTGAGCTCGATGGACAGATCTTTCACTTTACTCAGGCAGCCGGTGTCTTTGTTCCGAATCCACTTCTGTTGCAAGGCTGGAGGGAGGTTCCACCCTTTGTTGGAAGGGTCTTGAACCTTGACCTCTTTGGGTCCCGTGAGTGGCGTGTCGTACATCTTGGGGTCCGGCTGGTAGTGATGATGTTTCTTGCTGTTCAGCTGGTAGAAGTGCTTCTTTTTCCCGCTCACATGTTGTTCGACGGAGATCTCCTTGCAGCTGGGCTGGTACTGGTGGTGTTTTTTGCTGTTGAGCTGGTAGTGCTGCGGCCATGAGCGGTGGATCTGGAGGGGCTCGGCTTTGGGCTGGTTCTCCTCATCCAATGATGTGTCCTCAAGACCACCCAGGATGCTTGATCTACGAGCAAATGCAGGAAGCTGGAACAAAGAGAGAATATATATATATTGACTTCTCAAAATAACTTAAAGTTCATCATTTGCTAATCATTTTACAACACATTTAGCTTTACTCTAAAGGTTATAATGGACTTTAGTATGGGCCTTACTATGTTTTGAGCATAGAGATGCCATTCTTATGCATTTTTTATAGGTAAAACATTGAAACTAACTACAGCAGTCCATAACGGTCATCATCAAGTACATTAAGATGCACGCAGACAGTAAGGAGCCATTGGCGTACAATTATTGATTCATAATGAAATGGAAGTTTTATTCCGACCGTGCACAGGAATAACTTAGGTCATAAATAAGCAATACTTTTGCAAAAAATATAGCCAACTTGTGTACTGAATGGAAGATAAAAACTGTAATTGGAATAACAAGATACCTGGACAAGGGGGTGTTTGGATTTAGGCCCCCTTTTGCGATATCCCATCATTTGCTCCTGCCTTTCTCTGAAAACGATGCATAAAATATCTATAAATTCACTATTTTCAACACAACACATTGGATATTGTCAAAACTGTTGGGTTTGAGAACTAAAACTGCAATGTTAAAATGCTCATTAATCCATTCATGTGTAGCAGAGCCAATATTCTCATACGCTCTTAGAATTAAAGGTTCTTTATTAGCATGCACTGTTCCATGAAGAACCTTTAACATCCACATAACTTTTACATTGCACAAAAGCTTCTTTATAGTGGAAAAAGGTTCTTTAGTTTATTCAAATGTTTTTTACATTAAGAAAAATGGTTATTTAAGAATTTTCAACAAAAGGTTCTTTGGGAACCCAGAATGGTTCTTCTATGGCATTTTGGAACCGTTATTTTTAAGAGTGCACTTATCAACATTAGTGCAACATTCAGATCACAAGCCACAGTGGATCCCTTTGATCACCAGGTTACAACACAAAACAAGAGCACAATGGGTAACATGACACTCTCAAACTTCTAGTGCAGCTAAACCAGTGAGCGCAACTCAGGAAACATCTTGCGAAAACTGCTATAATCTAAACTTAATTTTTTTCTAGAGATTCTGGAATGCTTTGATACTCATTCAACTTTTATCTTCAGAACAGAACAGTGGGCTCAGAGAGGGGTGTGTGAACATCACAAGACCATTGACAAAGCAGATTAGATCATAGACTTGAGTGTAGAGGGGTATGTCCAGTTGTGAGAGCACTGCTACTGATGTAATTTTCATCTATGAATGTATGAAATTATTTGATCTAAGCTGTTCCAGAGCATGGTTATTTTCAGTGCTGCCCAAAACAGTGGTTCTCAAACTTTTTGACTTAAGACAATATTAAGTTTTTTTTTTCTTCTGAATTGAGGAATGGCAGTGTATTAAAATTTATATTTGCAATTAGTTATATATATTATATATATATATTATTTTAGTCATCTAACAGCCCCTTTGGAACTGTAATGGGGCCCCTAGAGAGTTATGGCCCCTTGCCCTGCCCTAGAAATGATAGGAAGAAAATTAAATCTTGTTTTGGTCAATATACAATGGCACATTCATTTTGTAGGACTAGCACTGGGTAATAACAATGGGGTGTTTCCAAAACTGAATAAAAGGCAAGCATCAAGAGAGTCTTTGTGGCAGTCAGATCTGACCCGTGGGGCTGCCATTAATCTTCAGATACACTGTGCAGGACTTGGCCCCGCCTCCCGTGACCATATTTGGTCATTACCACAAGTTCAGTTATTTGTCCTCCATCTCACCTGTTTTGGAAAGCCACAAGAAGGCGCGGGTCAAGAATGTTTTCCTCGGGTTCCCATGTGTTATATCTGTAATATTGACGAGAGAATATAAAAATGTAATAACCCATATGGTAAATGCCAACGTGTGTTGCGATAAAATATAGAATTTTTACAGATTACCGCGCAATCAAAACACATTTATAGCCTACAGATAATGTAAACAAATAAATATATGAGCATATTTCATTACATACAGTACAAATACAAATTCACTCGCGTAAAATTTGTGCTAGAATCCGTAAAAAACAAGCCCAGCGCGACCGATGTAGGATACCGGACATCGCTCCGCATTTACGGTTAATACGTCTAAAAATAAGGCATATAAACCAATTAAACTTACTTGGCTGACCATCCTCGCCACTTCACCAGATACTCGATTCTTCCCTGAAAAACGACGAAAATGCATTGGGTACAGAAACAACAAATACATCCTCCGTACCATTTACGGTAACGTTAGTTCTAGTTTGACCAGTTTTACCTTCCGTAGGCGCTTCTTTTCGATGCCCTCCACCGCGAAGACGTGCTCCCCGACGGCAGGTAGATCCATGCCGTCTCCGCCGCCCGTTTGAAGAGAACGAGCTCAATAAGATCTTCTTCGCTGCAACGCTGTACTGTCTCGCGTTGTGCCACCGCTGTGGCCCGATATTAATTTGTCCCTCACCCCCCCTCTTTCCCTCTCTCCCTCGTATTTGTCTCCACGTTAAGCGGCGGGCACTGGAAAAGCTCACTGGTGCTGCTACTACAGAAAATAGTTCATGCAATAGTGAGCCAAGGCAGGCGCGTGACGTCGGCGCGCGAGGAGGGGGAGGCTGAGAACTGCCAAATGCAGAATATAAAGCTGTAGTTTGTGTGTGTGTGTGTGTGTGTGTGTGTGTGTACACGGTGTCTGCTTGCGGTAATTAAGAACAAGTTGGAAATAAATGTGCATGAATACAGCTTGCTATGGCATAAAATCTCACTTAACATGTTATAGCATACCATATCTATCTATCTATCTATCTATCTATCTATCTAGTTGTAATGCATTTTATACCCAAAAAGTTGTTTTTATGATCTATTATGTGTTAGAAACAGGTTGTGATTATCTCTGCATCTGCAATGCACTATAGCCTACTTAAAGCAATTCTATTCTATTTTCAAAAAAAAAAGGGACTTCTAAATACTCTTTTTTTCCCCCCACGCAAAACGCTCACAGGAAACCATATAGAGACTAAACCCCTATATTTACAGCTCTAAACATGTCATATAAACGAGTTGTTCTATTAAAGGCACCTTTAACGCCAGGTAAATTAACCACTCGATTACCGCCAGCATAGCGTACATTAATAGCTTAAAGCTTTAACATCGCTGGCAGGAACCACGTAGAGAGACATAACACCTGTGTACATCTCTAAATCTGTCATGTAATAGAGTTGTTCTATTAAAGGCTCCTCAGTTTAACGACAGAAGGTAAATTAACCAATCGTTTACCGCCAGCACAGCGTGCATTAACACCTAAATGTATTCAGTTTTATAGCCTAAAACTGTATGTGAAGCAGAAAGATGAGGCAAACTTTCGCACAGCTGTGAGTTTTAAATCGCATTCCCTAAAACGCAGTATGTGCAGTACATCAAATATCACACCGTTATCTTTATGATTATTACCAGCGAATAAAATTCAGCAGCTAAAGGGTTAAAATGAGGTTGACGCTTCAACAGCCAATCTAATCTCCATATATGGCCATGAAAAATAAAGCGCAAATATATCTGGTTCTTGCGGTTTCATTGCATTCATTACATGCACACTGAAATGTTCACACAAAAACACAATATGTCACACATTATATGGACGAAAAGTGTGTTTTGGTGAAGAGAAATTGATCGTCGCGCTGCATTTCTCCTCAGAGGAACACACCCTGCTGCAGTAGAAACAGACAGTAGAAAATGGTTGAATATATTAACGACGGAGATTGGTAGGTCTACACCTGCTGTCATATGAATATCGATGACATGTAGTTGAAGTTTAAATTTTAATAGTATGAGGTTAAAATTTAACCCTATAAAATCACCTCACCTCATGTCTTTAGTCCAGCACAAGATGAAGGCTATTAGAACCTAAATCAGTAACTTCCATTGCAATGCCACATTCAATATTCATCTCATTTAATCAACAGCATGCAGTAGTTAACATGACTATTAACATTTTCAGTAGCCTACTGCAGCAGAATCCGAAACACTTTAGGAGCTGCACGCTTTTATCTAACAATTCAGTGCTGCTCAAACTCTACTTTTTTGGCCAGATTCAGTCTGAAAACATTATTTCAGATAGGCCTATTGCTGTTAAATTTCATGCAAGATGGACCAGAATTTTTTGTGTTATCAGTGAGAGTTGTAATGGTTCCCACATCTGAATATGCGTACTTCATGTTATAGCCTAGTATTTGCAGTTAAATATAGTATTTAAAAATCAATACTGTCAAATTTGTATATCTGGATATGAAGTATTTATGAAACAGTACACCAACAATATCCAGATGACATACTGCTTCCATTGAGATTCTTAGTTAAATAGACACTTTACTATACAGCCACAGGCGCTCATGAACTTCCACATTTGAAAAGCTGGAAAAAAAAAATAAATAAATTGCAGAGATTTGAAACTCAAAAACAAGGGTTCTCTATTGGAAGCTACTGTTCCATGAAGAACCTTTAACATTCATAGAACCTTTCCAATGGACAAAAGGTTCTTTATAAAGGTTTTTTAGATTATTAAATGTTCTTTACACCAAGAAAACAAACATTTCTTTTAAGAACTGTGCACTGAAAACATCTTTTGGAAACCAGTGCGAAAAACACCCTTTGTCAAAGGTGCGTGCGGGGAGATGAAGCGAGGACTCAATTGCAGGAGAAATGGTTATTTATTTTAATAATAAAAATGAAACCAAAACAAACTCAAACCACCCCGAAGGGTTGTAACCTTTATTTTTAAGATTGCAGGTGGATCTTTTCAAGTTATAGGGACCAAGAAAGTTGTTCCTCATGGTTAAATTGCACTTGTTTAACAAAAGTAAATAATTTTCATACGTCACACGTCAAAGAACCCAAAGACAAAGGGACAATACCAACATGGTAGATGCAGTATTCCTGGCAATATATTTATACTACACAATGAGAAGTAAATTCTTAAACAAATTCAGTACATACTCCAAGTGCAAAGGAATTCCGGACACAGCTCATGATAATGACAATGACCTTAACCATTTCAAGTGTGCACTGGTTGGCAGCAAAAGACAGTTGACTGGATGGAAACCTCTCTAGGAGATCTTAAACTGTGATTGTTGCAGAGCTTTTCCTTGTATGGAAACTCATTCACAGAACACCCAAAATAGGGGTTCCACATATTGAGTGCCAGGCAGCTAAGCACTAAAGAAAGAAAGGGATTGAAAAAGAGAGAGAGAGAGAGCAGTGTGTGCCAGACTATAAGTGTAGCCTCCATTGCCCAACCAAGCGTCACATTAATCCCACTATAAAGGGTCATGGAAGAGGATTGGTCGAGGGCTGGAAGGGTATTGAAAATGTTAAGAGGGGCCTATACAGGCAGTCTATCTCAGCTCAGTGGGAGCTCATTAAGTCCAAGTATCCTTGTGAGCTGATATCAAAACAGCATGCAATATGACAGAAAATACATTTCTGAAGAAGTTATACGAGCTTTCTTTACAAGAGCTCTCAAAAATGGTGCTATATTCAATGATTATCAAGATTTTCCACATAACAGGCCTGTGATTACAGCAGAACGTCATTTCCAATTTATTCTTCATAGCTGCAAAGCCTTTCGCATGCAGTCAGAATGCATCCATGTCATTTTCACCCAGCGCTGCGAGCTTCAACTTCCATTATTTTTCAATTATTACACGATTGGTCAGATAAAATAGAGTGTCTCGGTTAATTTTCTGTCTTTTATCAATTATTGAGACGCTCTCTCTGTCTATGTCACTGTCATGCACGTCGCTGGTAGGAGTGTCTGCTCATCAGAAAGCACCACGGCACGCCACTCCTCGACCCCCAGAGCACATGAAGGGGGTTGGGATTGTCGGCTGAGGGGGAGGGGGTCCAAAACAGACAGAGGAGTTCCCCGGGGTGCAGAGGGATCCGGCAGGACTGCGGTGGCTGACCTGTCAATACTATATCACGCAACGAACCAAACTCTCTCCTCCATCCATCTACACTGACTGCCTTTGGTCTAAAATACTGTATACTGTCAGTAAAGATATATAAAGAAGTGGGACAGCTGAATATGTGCTGGTATGGTGGGCATCAAAGCCGCTGAGTGGCATTTTGATTTTGTGTAAAGTCATGTATGGGAAAATAATGCTGGCAATTTATAGAAAAATCCCATTTGAGCTATATTAATATTTCAAGTTTCTTAAAATTAAGCAAATGGTTAAAACAGACACTGATAGTTCACCCAAAATAGACATTCAGTCATCATTTACTCACTCTCTTGTACTTTCTTCTGTTGAACACAAAAGAAGGTATTTATAAGAAACAGTTTCGGTTTCCATTACATGGAATGGAATGGAAGTCAACAGGAACCAAGACTGTTTGGTTACCATTATTATTTAAAATATCTTCTTTTGTTTCACAGAAGAAAGTCATACAGGTTTGAAATGACATGATTTTAAACACAATTTTAAGTTTGGTTTGGAATATCCCTCTGAAGCGATGGTTTCCTCAAAAATAACCCAAATGTTCTTCAAAATATCTTCTCTTGTGTTTCACAGAAGAAAGAAATGCGGGTTTGCGATGACATAACGGTAAATAAATAATGACAGAATTTTTATTTTTGGCTGAACTACACTCTTAAAAATAAAGGTTACAAAAGGGGGTTTTCAGGGCGATGCAAAAGAAGAACCATCCAAACAAACATTGAATGAACTGTGCTTAAAAAGATTTTTTTTTCTCTCAGTATGAAGGACATTTTAATAATTAGAAGAACCTTGTTTTCCACTATAAAGAACTTTTGCGCAATGTTTCCATGGATGTTAAATGTTCTTCATGGATCCATCGTGCCAATAAAACCTTTATTTAAGTTCCCTTAGATCTTTGTCCTGAAAATAACGAAATCCATGGTAACGTCTAAATAAACTGGTCTGATCTAAGTCAAAAATAACTGTATCAACCTGAACACACTAGGTTACAGTAACAAAACCATTTTTAATCCTTTCGAAATAGCTAACATTTTCAGGTTACCAGTTTGTAATATAACCCCCCTCAAACACTCCTCAGGTTTGTCAAGATCTCTCAATATGATCTCAAACATCTGCCATCAAAATCTCACTAGACCAATCCATTCATTTCACAGTTCTTCACCCTTATACGGCATGTCAATTATCGTCTCAATTGCACACTGAATTCTCCTTAGGAATTTCTGGAGAAAGCTCAAAGGCAAAGTTGACACATAAATAAAACATAACTGAGATCTCCATTAAGTCTCCTGCAACCTCTGAGCAATAAAATGTTCCCCTGGGCAGTGTCATGCAAATCTAGACTGGCATATGTGTCCAAGTGTGGAGTTGGCTTTGCCCTTCTCTTCCGCCTCTCTCGGGAAAGACAATCTGACTGTTTTCCTTGCATTTTAATTTGGATTTCCCTGGCAGCGGAGCTCAAGGTATCCTCCATCCATCTCAGCCTTGGTCTCAGGGTCACTGCAGCTATTTCACACAGCAACCTTGAGGTCTTGGTGCCCGATAACCATTGAGCTGATGTTACAGCATAGCGCATTCACTTGGGCAGATGAAACCAATCACATACATAATAAAATGACCATCGTGGATGTGCCAGGGAAGATGAAGCATATTAAAAAAGAATATCTTGAACAAACGGTGATAGGATAAATGGACAATGCAATGCAGTTTAATGTGGTGCTCCATCTATATGGAAATGCAGGCGTGTAGGAATCTGCCAGAGAATGTCGAGCGGCCCACGCTGGCGATTGGATGGGGGGTGTTTTGTTTCAAACTGTGATTTAAAAGATGGAATTACAATGAAGAATGTGGAATGTGGAATTGTCAGGCAAGAATAGAATGTTCTCCTTTTAAACAAATGATAAATGGTTTAATTTTAAGATGGCATCCACATGTGCACATAAAAAAGTACAACAATAGCACACAAATACAAAGAATAGATATCTCCAGCTCTATGAAGTTGCTTGCTGCTTGGCAACACCAAACACTAACATAGACTAAAACACTAAAAGTAGTATTTTAGCTGGAAGCAACGGTCTGAAGTTAAAAACATCTTGTTGGTGGTTTTGTTTCTTACAAACATGCAGCGTTTGGCTTCACAAGATGTTAACTGGCGGATTGGAGTTGTGTGGATTGCTTTTGATGTTTTTCTCAGCTGTTTGGACTCTCATTCTGACGGCACCCATTCACTGCAGGGGATCTATTGATGAACAAGTGATGTAAAGTTAAATATCTCCAAATCTGTTATGATATGATAAATGATGTTAGATATCTCCAAATCTGATGTTTTTTTTAGCAGATTTTAATTTTTGCGTAAACTATTACTTTAAATGCGATGCATATTTGTCACTCGTACATAAATGAAACAGGTACGATTTCTACAATAGAAATAGAAATTATTTAAATGCACAATAACCAGATGTATATTACCAATAAATCCACTTTCTTTTAATCTCATACATTAACTGTAATTAAAGTTAAATATCTCCAAATCTGTTATGATATGATAAATGATGTTAGATATCTCCAAATCTGATGTTTTTTTAGCAGATTTTAATTTTTGCGTAAACTATTACTTTAAATGCGATGCATATTTGTCACACGTACATAAATGAAACAGGTACGATTTCTACAATAGAAATAGAAATTATTTAAATGCACAATAACCAGATGTATATTACCAATAAATCCACTTTCTTTTAATCTCATACATTAACTGTAATTGAAGTGTTTTCACAATGAATAGATTTGTAAAAAAAAATGCATTTAAAAAAATATGACTTTTAACATAAAATAATATATGCAAATACATCTTACCTGCTTCATTTATGTATGAAGTTTGTTAAGTTGGTGTTAAAATTATATAATTAAAATGGATGGTAATTTTATATGCAATTCAAATACATAATTGTGTAGGCCAACCCCCTACACAATAAAAATGTAGGCCTTTTTTGATGAACAGTTACACTACTGAACACCTTGACATGCATATTAAACACTTCTTTGATTAGACTAGCATAAGCCATTCACAAAACATTACATTCAAACAAGCCACATTTGATAACACTATAACATGTTATATTGACTGTAATTCCCTCTGCACATCTAACACATTTGCCTGAGCACATCTTTAAAGAGAAAGCCATGGATTTTTCATTCCCATTGAAGATAATGGTAAATCAATAAGCTTGTATTCAAATCATCCAGCTGATGAGGTGTATAAAAGAAAACAGAGGTAAAAACGGGAGAGATATTTATTTTCTTTAAAACAGGTGCCTTGTGATGTTTAATGTATTATTTTCCAGCACAAATTTCCTGTATGCGAGTTACTTGCTAAATTGCAATGGGCATCACAATAGCTGTCGGCCATAAATCAATATGAGACTGAAGAAGTTTACAAGCACAGCTCAATTACAGCATGAATGCCACTGGATAACATGGATGGAGGTGTTTTGGTTTGCTGTGTTTGCTCTTACAATGAATTCCTTCTGCTGGCAGGCCTTTGACATCAGGCCAGACTTCTGTTTCTCCAGTTCTCTTTGATTCTCTGTGCATCAAACAAAACATATGGATTCTGGCGGATTTCATGTTTTTCAAGAAGGTGTTTGTTGAGGGTGCATTTGTTTTGATACAATGGTTGCTATGGTTTTTATATTAAGCTAATTAGTGGGGTATGCTAAGACTATATATATATATATACATACATACATATATATATATATATATATATATATATATATATATGTATATATATATATATATATATGTATGTATATATATA
>NW_015644337.1:311213-320622 GCF_001515625.1 Sinocyclocheilus rhinocerous
TATATATATATATAATTTATATATATATATATATATATAAATGCAATACAGTATTATCAGTAGTTCTTTCCCCTTAGCACTGTTTTCTCTTTCAGCCTGAGGGCCATGTGAATTCCCTGCTGTTGAATAAGATACACATAGTGAAGCAGAATAAGCCAATGTTTACAAAACCCTCACTGGTTCTTGCTCTTCCTGGAGCTGGGAGGAGGACACATGCTCACAAACAGAACAGCACTGACGCAGAGCGCTGAAACAAAGGCTTTGTTCTGACCTCTATCCCCTATAGCCTGTCACAGCATCCAGCCACAGGAGTCCTTCAGCCCTCTCCTGCTCCTCTGCTGTGGTTTCACAAATCTCTGCCACACAAAAACAATCACGACTGCAGAGCTGAGGCTCCCTATGAGAGAATGGAAATCTGTGCTGGAATAAACTACATAAACCTTCCCTAAATGAGCACATTTGCATCTATCTATCTATCTATCTATCTATCGTTCTTTCTTTCTTTCTTTCTATCTATCGTTCTATCTATCTACCGTTCTTTCTTTCTTTCTATATCTATCTATCTATTGTTCTTTCTTTCTTTCTTTCTTTCTATCTATCGTTCTATCTATCTATCCATCCATCCATCCATCCTTCCTTCCTTCCTTCCTTCCTTCTTTCTTTCTTTCTTTCTATCTATCGTTCTTTCTTTCTTTCTTTCTTTCTTTCTATATCTATCTATCTATTGTTCTTTCTTTCTATCTATCTATCTATCTATCTATCTATCTTTCTTTCTATCTATATATCTATCGTTCTTTCTATCTATCTATCCATCCATCCATACATCCTTCCTTCCTTCCTTCTTTCTTTCTTTCTATCTATCGTTCTATCTATCTATCGTTCTTTCTATCTATCTATCTATCTATCTATCTATCTATCATTCTTTCTTTTCTTTCTTTCTTTCATCTATCTATCTATCTATCTATCTATCTATCTGTATTTTATCTGAATAAACATACTATTTATTCTATATACTATACACCACTTGTGTTCATACTATTTTTTTGAAAGCATAAATAGTACATATAGGCTATTTATAGTGGATTAAAAAATACATTAAATTGTCAACTGCATGCAGAAATTTGTGCAATCTGTTATTTATACCTGCATTTATAATATTAGACAGAAATTGAAGCAAAAATGAGGGGTCATAATTAGCATGCAGCACTGTTGAAGCAAGCCGAATTAATGTCCTCTGTATTAGATACAGAGAAATATTACTATTGATCAAGACGAGCAAAATAGGCCTCTTATTGATTCATTTTGACACCGCAACCATGTGTAGTTAATATAAAATTACACTCTAAAAAATGCTGGGTTAAAAAGGGACAAACCCAGCTATTGGGTTGTTTTAACCGGTTGGGTTGTTTTGACTCAAAATAACCCAACTGCTGGGTCAAAACAACCCAACCGCTGGGTTTGTCCCTTTTTAACCCAGCATTTTTTAGAGTGTATAGTGTACTTTGAAAGTGAATCGATTTCTGCACTTTCAAAATGTGCATTTCGTTTAATCTTTAGTTTTTAGCCACATTTTTAATGTCACAACTGCATTCGGAAAGAAACGCCTGGACATTTCCGTGAATTTAAAAGTCATCAAGGTGCAGCTGATGACTAAGACGTCTGAATACACACCCAATGGAAAGAACAACACACACGAAGATGAAATCAGTGGCTCTCGCAGCTTCTCTCAGCAGCCACGTGTTCTGGTCTTATTAAAATGCATAAGAGCAAATGAGATTTGGGAAGCTGCTGAAAGATGCTGCGTATAATCCACTTTCCTCCATTTCATACCGGAAAGGGTTTTGACGTAGCATTGATGTGCTCAGCCGCACCTCTGAGTCATTAATATTCATTGATGATGTTTCTCCCGCTGCGAGTGGCGGATATTGTGATTATGAAGATTTGGCTGTGTGAGGTGAGGGTGGGCTGTGGAATTCGAGGGGTGGGGGTGTCGTGGGTGTTCATTATCCTTCGGGAGATGAGTCACAAACACTCCTGAACCTCATGACTCACCGAAGCCTCTAATCCTGCTCATATCTATCAGCAGCACAATCCTAACTTCAAACAAAAGCATGACACATGTTTGAAAGAGGTACTTGAGGCGTTCCTGCAGAATTGTGCGCTTCTTCTGCATGCTGATGATGAACGCTCATTTACATTTATTCATTTTGCAGATGCTTTTTTTTCGACTTACAAATGAGGAAACATGCATATTATCATAAAGGAGACAATATTTTCATAAACTGTCAAAAAATGTCTTTCATAAACCAGAATAATTCTGTGTAACTGAACAGAGTAAGTGAATTATATTAACTTAAGTAATTGAATTTTATCTCTTTTTAAGGTAAAAAATTATTGTATGTATATATATATATATATATATACACACACACATATACACCTCGAGCAGTGTTATTTTAGTATCACTGGGATTTGTGATTTTATTTTTTGTCATTATTTATTTATTTAAATATATGTCTATATCGTTTTTATAATTATAATATTTATATATAATAATTTATAATTATAATATATAATAATATATCAAAATAATATTTCAGTTTTAGTCATTTTAGTACATAAATTTAGGCAATTTTTTTTTACGTATTTTATTTTGGTTAAAGTTTATTTTATTTTAAATATCAATTTATTTATTTGTTTGTTTATTTATTAAATGGTTTCTTTATGGCTCCAAGCAGAGTAACTATACACACACACACACACACACATATATATATATATAGGGTTGTGTGTGTGTGTGTGTGTTTAAATAATAAAAAATATAAAGTCAATATTAAATAATAAATACAAAATGTAGAAATATACAATCTACTCCACAAAACTGCAGTTTTAAAGTGTTTTCACATGAATTTGCATTTCAAGTCTAATGCATTTACACACTTATAAACGGTAAGTTGTTCTGTGAACGGGACAGTTTGTGATCTAAACTTGACTGTGTAAACGTAGGCTGTGCGTGTGCCTGTGTTTTTAGCTGAAGAAATGACTGTTTGTGCTATTATTCCCGGGGTATGTTATTATGTCCAGCACACTCACATACTCGCTTACACAAACATACATTAATATGAAACAAATGCAAGAGGGAAGAAGCTGCCAAACAGCTGCATGCAGGGGGCCAGCTGTCCACCGCACAACTCTCAATCCAAACCACAGGTGCATCACTTTCCAAAGGACAAAAACTGAAAGTAAAAACACTTTCAATATATACAGAGGCCACCAAAAGCATTTTGGGCACTTAAAGTCACACAAATATGTCTGTATTTTTTTTAGATCTTGCAAATTTTACTTCCAACATGTTTCAGCTCACCTGGCCTTTGAGTTTTACGTGATCCTGAAGAGCTTGATTAGCTGGTTCAGGTGTATTCGATTAGGGTTGTAGTTATGTGTTCGATAATTGCTGGGGTTTTGATGATAAACCAATACTGTTCAAAATGAAGGCGAAGTCTTTGTTTCTTGTAGTGGAACAGTTAATATGGTGAACTACAACTACGGTTACACTGAAAAAAAAAGGTCAAAATCTATATTAACTGGTTTTATCCAAGTTAAAAATATTATTTAACATCACCAATCATGAACCAAATGATATGGAATAATTTATACCAAAAATATTTTTTATGGGTTAAATCAGGTAGAAATAGCTCTTTTACTCTTGTAGGACACCTTGAACTTGAGAGTTATCATAGTTAAGTAAAACTAAAAACATGTTACATGTTACTAAAATAAACGTTAACTGAAATAAAATATACAAAAGCTTATTTTAAGTTAGTTGCAAAGGCAGCATTTCTCATTTTTATTTAGTTTAACTATACTAAAATAACTAAAACAGATACAAAATTGAATAAAACCTATACCTAAAAAACAAACAAAAAAACATTCACTAATAGAAATGACAAAAATAATATATACACAATAATATTACCCCGAAATGACCTAAAATGAAAATTATAATTAAAAAAAAAAATCTTAATGATACTAAAATAACATACAGTATCTTGAGGAAAACTAACTTCATACATAGGCCTACTAAAAATGACCAAAACAATGAAACTGATTAAAAGACCGAAAAGGAAGAAAATGTACGTTTTGAGGAAAGATCCTGCAGCATTTGATGCCACTTGTTTTGAATGTTTTGTCATTGAATGCAATGGCATTCAGACATTTCTTTGGGGTCACTGTACAGTACATTCCTCATAATTATAGGGTTTGTGCTATCAAAAGTCGCCGTCACTGTCATTTGTTTTCTATTAACACAAGATCGAGACTGAAAGCTATCGTGCCCCAATTCTACCCTTGATAATAGCCACCCCCTAATCACACACACAATCACACACACAAACACACACACAGTCGCATTCACATGCAAATGATGCATTAATCTGAGCTCTCTAATAGACCACCATGGCAACAGAGATGCAGCACTAATGAGGAAGAGGTACAGGTTAATGGCAGCGCGGCGCATCAGCGACTCTCTCTCTTCCTCACACACACACTTTGCAGCAAAATCCTTATAACATCAAACCTCCTTATAACACGCATCGTGCATTAAGAGAAGATGCTGTTAAGAGCCATGCGAAGTGTTAATAGGCCTGTCGGTCTCACCTTGTCACTGTGTGTTTGACACTACAGCGGGCCTGACGCTCATTTACAAGCGAATCAAAACCATTAGGCTAATACGTGATTTAGCGAGACTCTCATTTTAGACTGTCAGTGAGGAAATGCTCATCTGCACAACCACACACACACACACACACACACACACACACACACATGCAAACATTGCTGTGGGCCGTTATCAGCATGTCCTTGAGCGGAGAATGTAAAGTGAGGTGTGTTTCCCGCTTTCTGTCCCGTCCAACACCTGCTCTTTACAAGCAACAGACTCGCGTACCAGAACAGAACAGAGTTTCACTTTAGAATAGCTGAATCACAATCGCACATTACAGCTTTACTGGTGAGTCACATGAGGTGGACTGCCAAATCAAACGTAAAAGTCAGATTTTGAGCATGTTGAGTTGATTTTGAAATTGAAATATATAAATATGTTAAATATAAAATACATAAATATAATATATAAAAACTGTAATATCTATCTATCTATCTATATATACACTCTAAAATGCGGGGTTGTTTCAACCCAACTTTGGGTCAAATATGGACTAACCCAACTTTTGGGTTAAAAATTTAATGTAAAAATTTTACCCAACGGTTGGGTTTGTCTATATTTGACCCAAAGTTGGGTTGAAACAACCCTGCATTTTTAGAGTGTATATATATATTAATAAAATTAACTTTATTTGGATATAAATTAAAACTCTTTATATACTGTGTGTGTGTGTGTGTGTGTGTAAACACATTTAATTTATATCTAAATAAAGTAAATTTTACTTTAATTTATGTATTTAATTTACACTACTGGCTATAGGTTTATAATATTTTTTCTATTTTTATACTTATGCTAACCAAGGCATTTATTTGATCAGAAATAGAGTAACAATAATATTGTGAAATATTTTTACAATTTAAAATGACTGATTTCTATTTTAACATATTTTACAATGTAATTTATTCATGTGATGACAAAGCTGGATTTTAATTACATTTAAATTACATTTTAAAATATATTAAAATTAAAAAAAAAACAGGTCATTTAAATTGTCATACTATATTTTTCAATATAGTTTTCATTAAATGAATGCAGCCTCAGTGAGCATAAGAGACATTACAAAGATTTAAAAAATATTGAATAATTCATAACAACAGCATGCATAAATATTTATGAAATAAAAATGCTGTCACCGTAGGAACTGGGAATTTCTTGAATCACGACCGTGTTACAATGCATTACTACAAATGATGATAATAATAATAATAATAATAATGCAGTCTGATGTCCAACCATTCAGACGTATATTAATGTTTGGAGAAAACATTGTTTTATGTGATGATCTGAGCAGTTTCCTCATGGGAATCATTACTCCTGGTAATTGCTTTTCAAGGCTGTATAATGGTCAAAGAAACATTTCACGAGACCAGGTGCACACGATGTTCCTGTAAAACATCCTAAACACTCCAGACAGCATTCCAAAAGAATGGAAACAGAGAATGGCCCTACTCTATGACAACTTTTGGTCACTGCTCAGCATGCTGGGATAGCAGCGTCCCTTCGCATCCTCCTTTGATGATCACAAATGAGTTCCAGGTGTTGTCGTCCCACTCGCCGCATCTGTTTAGTTGTGGTTGCCAATGGCAACGCTGGCACGTGCTCTGAAGGATAGAACAGTGGTTCCCAACCCTGGTCCTGCAGGCACCCCAACACTGCACATTTTGCATGTCTCCTTTCTCTGACACACCAATTTCAGGTCTTGAAGTCTCTACTAATGAGCTGATGACCTGAATCAGGTGTGTTTGATTAAGGAGACATGCAAAACGTGCAGTGTTGGGGTGCCTCCAGGACCAGGGTTGGGAACCACTGGGCTAACATAGGGATGAAAGAGGAAAGAGGAAAGAGAATGAAGCAGGGAAAACCATGAATGAATGAACAAAAGCCCCATAATGCATGAAAAATATCTATCTATCTATCTATCTGTCTGTCTGTCTGTCTGTCTGTCTATCTATCTATCTATCTATCTTCCAGGACCAGGGTTGGGAACCACTGGGCTAACATAGGGATGAAAGAGGAAAGAGGAAAGAGAATGAAGCAGGGAAAACCATGAATGAATGAACAAAAGCCCCATAATGCATGAAAAATATCTATCTATCTATCTATCTGTCTGTCTGTCTGTCTGTCTGTCTATCTATCTATCTATCTATCTCTCTCATGTTTTTCAAACAATGGAAAAAGTATGTGAACCTAATGAAAACCTAATGAGTTTTCTGAAAAGAAAAAACAGGGTCTTCTAATCAAATTAATAAAGTCCAAAATTCCAAAACCATTTTCAAAAACAAAAAAGTTTTTTTTTCACAAATGCACAAATTCTCACAGAAGTGAGTTATAAGAATTTGGGGGGAAAAAATTAATTTGATGAAAATGTTTTACTGTAACCATAGAGGTTCTTACCAAAAGTAATACTTTTTAAGATGTCATTGTTTAAACAAATGTAACAAATTATTCTAGTCGTGTATAATTTATTCTGACTGTAAACAAATATTTTTTTTTTGCGAGAGAAAGTAAAAAAAAAAAAAAAAGAAGAAAATCCTTTAACATGCTCAAAATAATTCAACTGAAATACCTGCATAACATGGTCTACTTATTAAAATGTTGAAAATGAAGCAGACTAATCACACGAGGAAGGTCTCTGGAGACGGCAGAACTGAAAAACAACGGAACAAGTGCTGGGGAGGGCGGCCATGTGTGCTCAGCTGTTTGTTATGTGGCAACAATTGCTTTCCCCAGCTTCATTTCAGAAACCACAAATCGTTCTCTAGGCTTTGGACAATCTGTTCTTCCAAGACTGTTTTCACAACATGAAGTGAGTGCCATTCATCAGATCTTACAATTACATTTTAGCCAACATATGGGGCTTATCGAGTCACACAGACTAAGAAAAATCAACTATTCTGAATCTACATAATACACATTTTGAACCAACAATATCCCATTTACTGTTGTCCAAGTTACAGTGTTGCAATAAAAATTTTAGCTAATTTTATTAGGGTTCTATTATGCATTGCAGCACAAAATTTTCTAGTTGCTATACTAGAAAACTGAAAATATGCAATACTGAAATGACAGTTTCTTATGTTGCAATTTTACACTTAGATAAGACCATTTCAAACAGGCTAAACTAAAGCAGTGTTACTGAAAACACTTCCTTTTTTACTGTACAGTATCTAATCCAGTGTTGAAATGAGCACACCGAACCCGTTTATGGCATACGCAGAATCCGTTTCACGCCCAGAGTGTGTAAAACACACTAATCCTATGAATACTGCACTGCTGAAGGAAATGAAACAGATGACAAGAAAAGGCATGAACTGCAGTAAACTCAATCTTTTGCATGCATTATTCACTTTGCTGCATCATGGAAAGGACGGCAGGTTTTCGCTGGGTCTCACTGCAGACTTCGGCTCCCTGGAGAGATCATGTGAACAATGATTTTCAGTGGAAGAACAATAATCAGCCGTGGAAGGCTTAGAGACAAATCTGTGCAGATTTTACAATGTTTTGAGGAAGCTGAATCAGAAACTGGAACAATCAAAACATAAACGCTCTGCCAAGATCATCGCATTCTCCTCTGAAGAGCTCATCCAACAACTCTGAACTCCATCTCGAATCGGTCAGTCAGCAGACTTATTTGTCTGATTAGAGGAGGTGCTCCCATGCCGTCCTCTATCCTAAACACATCTCAGATATAACTGTAGTATTAGAAACATGTGACCTTGAATTACATACAATGCATTATATGTACAGTGTCCTGAAATGTATTTGGACCCTTAAAATGTCTGATTGTCAGTGCATTAAGTAATAAAATATCACACCAAGTGTATAAATATATAAGAAATGTGTTAACTTCCCCAACACCGTTTTTATCAATTGAGGCCTAAGTAGAAAGATATTGTAAAACTGATAAATTTACTCTACATACAATTATAATTCATATAACTGAGACAAAGATGATGAATTAAATATTTGCTATAAAAAAAGATCTACGATGCCATGTAGGGACATTGAATCTTTCTTGAATCTGTTCATTTACAAGAACCGTCTGAACGAACCGATTCACTAGAATGAGTTGGACTTTCCATCGGTACAGAGAGAGGACCGTTTAGGACAAACTGATTCACTAGAATGAATCAGACTTCCAGCGCTTCTGAGAGCGAGAGGAGTAAACGATTTACAAGAATAAATAAGATCTGCCATGAAAGAGAAAGAAACATTTTGGACGAACTGATTTACTAGATCGTTTATAGCGAATCTATTACTGACTTTCCAACGCTATATTTGAAAGAGAAAGAATCGTTTAGGAAGTACCGATTTAATGGAAATATTCGAACCTTCAGGCATTACATTAAAGAGAATAAAACTGTTTAGGACTAATCGATTCACTACCAGTGGTGTATAAAGTACATGAAAGCCATACTCAAGTAAAAGTACAGATATCTTACCAGAAAATGACTTTGGTAGAAGTTAAAGTCACCGTTTAGAATATTACTTGAGTAAAAGTCTTAAAGTATGTGATATTATTGTACTTAAGTATGAAAATTATTATTTTTAAAATCTTAAACGTACTTAAGTATTGAAAGTAAAAGTACAAGTAAATGCAAAATGGAAAAGAAGCAAACAAATAATAAACGGATATATAATAAATATATATAAAATGTTCATACACAGCTTGAGTAGCAATATTGTGTT
>NW_015644337.1:320751-338609 GCF_001515625.1 Sinocyclocheilus rhinocerous
TGTGTGATTTGGTGATATAGCTTACTTGATAATGTCAGATCGCACATCATTACAACAACACTTACCATATTATCGCAGATGATGCTGTATCGCACACCCCAGACTCGACTTGAGCGGTTGTGCGCGCAGCCGCGCACTTTTTTGCACATGAGCAAAGGTGTTTTTAGGAGTCTAACTTGCAGACGGCAGACCACTGATTCGTCAAACGTGCTTTCCTGCAGTCCGTGTTCTTCTGACTTCTGACTATTTTGTAGTAAGTAACGAATATGCGTCGGGGAAATGTATCGGAGTGAAAGTATACATTTTAATTAGGAAATGTAGTGGAGTAAAAGTAAAAGTTGGCTGAAATATAAAAACTCAAGTAAAGTACAGATACTCCCAAAAAATACGTAAGTACTGTAACGAAGTATTATTACTTAGTTACAATACACCACTGTTCACTACAAAGTGTTAAACTTTCCAGCGCTTATGAGAGTGAGAGCGAAACCGATTCACTATAATGATTCACATTTTCCAGCACAAGATGAGGGAGAACCGTTGCATCTAATGGATTCCGTGTCATGCCTAACAACGCTTAGCTGTTATAAATTCACTGTAAACCACGGCTTCACGGGGCTTATTGCTTTTATAAAACGGTTATTCCATATACGTAGTAAGGTTTCACAAAATAAAACAGAGCAAATAAAGTGTAATGATATTAATAAAAACATTCTTCCGCCAAACAATGAAGTTCCTCGAAATGTTTGTGGTTGCAACAAAGTGGTCACCGAGCAACACACAGAAGTAAACAGAGGTGTATGTTTGTAGAGTAATTTACAACAGCTTCGAACGCAGCTCAGCCAATCAGAATCAAGGACCGGAACTATCCATTTCATAATAAAATAATTTGGAACTTTTCAGCACTTAATCAAATAAAAAGAGAACCGTTTGGGACGAACCGATTCAGTAAAATAATTCGAACTTTCCAGTGCTACAAACAAGCAAGAAAGAGCCGTTTATAGGACTAACCAATTGTTTTAATCGTTGAAAGTAGTAGTTTGTTAGTACACAAAGTGTTTGAAGTATAATCTGTAGGCTACTTTTAGTTAGTTATTCCCCAGTAGGCTACTGAATAAAACTTTTTTGATTTTCACAATACAGTTGATGTGAACCCTCAGGTGCACCACGCGGTGAATGCCAGCTCATCCAGTGTTTCAAATGACTCACTTTACCTCAGATTCCCACTGTATCAACCCCCACAAACACCTACAGTCACGCTCACGTTCCTCTCAAGGTGTTTCCATGACCCTGCTCTGTGTTACATTCACGAGCCGTTGGGTTCCTGTCTGTCATAGCGGGATTTCAGAGTCGTTCCCGACAGAGAAGGGATATGGTGACTCTGAGTGGAGGTATTTTTCTGACAGAAAGGATTCCCTGTGAGAGGCTCTAATTACGGTGAACCCCCGTCATGAGTAGGCTACAGAGGATTATGACAG
The DNA here is from genome assembly GCF_001515625.1 of Sinocyclocheilus rhinocerous. NCBI lineage: Eukaryota > Metazoa > Chordata > Actinopteri > Cypriniformes > Cyprinidae > Sinocyclocheilus > Sinocyclocheilus rhinocerous. The sequence goes on from NW_015644337.1 coordinate 322,227, forward strand.
AATCAAGTCAATGAAGTAGGCTAGGCTATAAACAGTAGGAAGCATATGAATCAAACAACTCGATTAGGCTACCATCATTTAGGCTATATACCACGCAAAGACAAAAAATTAGAAAGAACATTATTTTGTGTATTTGGTGTAATGAAATGTGTTTATGTGGTTTAAGGTTCAAAAAACACATTATTTTCCACATACTGTACATTATTGTTTCTCCTCTATGCCCCGCCTTTCTGAAACACGTCGATTTTTACAAAGCTCATCGGTCTGAAAAGCGAGGTGTGCTCTGATTGGCCAGCTATCCAGTGCGTTATGATTGGCCGAATACCTCAAGCGTGAGACGGAAATGTTACGCCCTAGCCTATAAAGTCAATTTGCGAGACTGGGTGTAATAGTTTAAGAATTTCGTTGGAAAAATGAGTGTGTGTGATGTACTTTGGGGATGACAAAATCAGCAGTAACCTTTTCACATGAAATCATTAAAATAATAATTTCCTTACATAAATCACACCATTTCCTGAGAAATACCGATTCAAAGTTCCAGTGAACTCATGGATTGTATTAGCACAGTATTGGCATATATAAGACTCAACCTTCTGGTTCTTCACACCAAAACTATTTGTAGTGGGACCAAATAAAAAGATCATTTAATGGTTTAAAGTCATTAGACTGGATTCTAAAAAGCTGCTTTCTAAAGTCTTTTCCCAGTCTCGAGCCAGGCACATTACAAAAGCATAAAATTAAATAAATAAATCAACATGGTTCCTTCTATCCCTTGTGTGGGTGGGTGTCCTACAGAGATCTGTGCAAGAGTTCAGAGAATAATCCTTGATAACATCTGCGTATGATTCATAATCACACTAAGCAAGAAACCGAGAAAATCTCTTCTCTCCGAAACAGCCTGCATATAGACTCGTGAAAGCCATAAAACACACACATGAAGATCACAGCTCACAGATGTTCCCTGCCCAACCTGACAAAATAAAATTAATAAATGATACAAATGTACTTGTGCAAGGCAGGTGGATGAATCTGAGCCAAAATTGCTGCCTACTGGAAGTCCTATAATTGAATAAATAAAAATATGACCTTCCTTCTCATGGCTTTCAGCTGATCAGCATCTGATCAATCAATATTAATTGATTAACAGGGGTTCAGATTGAGCGGAGAGGTGAAGAAGAAAGGTTATGAAAGGTCAGAAGAACAATTAATAACATTCAACTGGAACTAAATGGAGATAATTTAGTCAAATATATTATATTTTTTTTCATCAATTGATCCCAGTGGAGAAATTCAGGAAATATCACTTCACAATCATAACATCTATTTAAAAATATATATATGAGGATATGTATGGGTGTGTCTCGGTATTCACAGAGCACTTTAACCGCTCAAGTGCTCTTGTTTATGAGAGCTGAGTTGATCTGGGAGTTAAAGTGGCTCCCTGGAAACCGTCGCCAAGGAAATAACCAGCTGGAAACACACCAGGACCACTGGGAACATTCTCCAGCTTAAATCTCCTAAAGATTTGATACGTCTCTCTGCTGTTGAGCTTAAATCTTATTTATTGAAACTCATGAATGCTGCATGGGATTGTTTTCAAGGCCTGTACTGTTGAATAATTAAACATATTATTTTCTAATCCTCTAACAGAGCACAGCTCATCATATCAATGACTTTTATCCTTTGCTTTAAGACAGCAAGTTTGACTATACTTTTTGTTTCTGTTCTTGATGTTTAAGAACAAGTTGTGATGAACCTATACTGTGATTATGCACACATATGCATTTGTATCGATACAATCACATAATAGTCCTATTAAATGTGCCATAAAATAAATAATTTTAAACTTATTTTATTTTATCTAATTTTCAAAAAGACATTTCTCATTTTCATTTAGTTTAACTTGATGTACTAAAATAACTAAAAATAAAAATAATAATATAAATAACTGTAATAAAAATATTAATAAATTAAAAATAATAGAAATGAAATAACTGAAATAAACATTAAACTGAAATAAAAAAAAAACTCATTTATAAATGACAAAATCACAACAACATTACTCAAACTTTAGCTAAAATAATTAATTAAATAAAAAAAAAGAAAATATACTATTCAAACTATTATTAAAAATTATAACAGTATCTCAATGATACTAAAATAACACTGGGCTATGTTCAAAAGTGCAAATTAATAAAATAATAAAACAAATTTTAGTTTTTGATAATGCATTCACACTGTAAACAGCTAATTAAATCCTTTTACATTTCTGCTTCATCAATGCCATCGCAGTTTTGTTTTGTTTCGACTTTTATTGTACAACTTCTCTAACATAAACTGCTCTTTAATCAGGTAGTTGGTTAAATTGAAGTTCCTTCAAAACATGTACTTACTCTATAAACCAACCAAATAACAGGCCTCAATTTCATCAATTTTATTTTCAAAATGAATATTCCTAATGAAAAGAATTAAATGTACAAACAAAAGCCTTCACGCTATGATTTGTGTTTGTCATTGAAACACTGCACACACACAGTGTCCTATAGGCCTTCAGGGTGATACATTCATCATATCAGTATGTACACAAATAACAGTGATCATGCATATACGCTTCACATGGCAGACAACACACTATACAAGTGATTCTCACTGTGCTCATTTGATGATCACGATGCCTCTTAAATTACAGCATACTTACTAAGAATATGAACTTGTCTGTCCAGTCAACTCCAGCTTTCTAAATGTTTCGTTAAGCTTATAAAAATAAATATATTTTGTGTCATGCAGTCCCACACCTGGCTGTGAAATCTCTACTTTGGTCTCTCAAACACAAACACACACCAAAACATTTATTGTGTCAGATAATCTGGTATAATAGTGTCGTCTGGGATTGTGTTTTGCTAGTATTCATGTAGAACTACTCTTATGCATTAATTAACCCAATCAGGCTGTTTAGACACACAGACCAGTGGTCTTTTAAATTGGTTTAAATAAATACCTGCAAGTTTGCAAGATCAGAAATGAAGGCTAAAATTTGCTTAAAGGGACAGTTCACCCCAAAATGAAAATTCTGTCATTAATTACTCACCCTCATGTCGTTTCAAACCCGTAAGACCTTCGTTCATCTTCGAAACACAAATTAAGATAGTTTTGATGGAATCTGAGAGCTGTCTGACCCTGAATAGACAGCAATGCAACTGCTTTAGCTTTGGCATTCTACATAATCCTACAAAATATAAATATACACACTACCTATTATGCTCACCAAGGCATAACAGACCGATATTATGGTCTATTATGCTCACCAAGGCTGCATTTATTTAATCAAAAGTACAATAAAAATGGTAATATTGCGAAATATTTTTTACAATGAATGATTTCTGAAGGACCATGTGACACTGAAGAATGGAGTAATGGTTGATGAAAATTCAGCTTTGCATCACAGGAATAAATTACATTTGAAAATATATTCAAATAGAAAACAGTATTTCACAATATTACCGTGTTTTACTATATTTTACATCATATAAATTCAGCCTTGCTGTCATTCACCTCAGAGCTGGTCAAATGTACAGCAGTCTGCTGCAGGTGGGCCGGTCTGGTCCTGATAATTGATAATTAGGGGCAATAACACAGCAATCGTTGCAGTTTCACTGTAGGGGGCTTCGCGTGCAACCAGCCCTGTCATTCAAAGACAGAGGAGGAGAGACAGCCACAGGTCTGAGGGAGAACCAGGGCGGGAAAACCAAACCCTTCAAGTAGGTCATGGTAGAAAACACACACACACACACACTCTAAAATCCACTTTCATAAGGTCTGACATTTTTTCAAAAAAGCTTTTTGTGATAATCCATGGTAAATGTGATATTAAAGCAGTAATGTTAAGCGAGTACATGGATTTCATTTAATAAAAGCAACCTGATACTTCAGGAATACAATCAAGGACGGACGTGAAATGGCTCATGATATCTTCGTGTTGCTACCTGCATCGTGTTTTTATCAGATTTAGCTTTCCAGAAATAGCTCGCTCACAGGAAATGGAAAAGGTATTTTTGACTTCCATTATGGAAAGCCAAAGGAAATTAAAGCTTATTCCAAACCTCCGGCCTGTATATTTTAACAGTCCATTGGCTAAATGCATATATTAGCTCACAACATCTGGGTCTTTTAGTCGGGTAAGTGTTTGCTTTTATGTGTGTGTTCGTTTGTGCTTTTACCAAACAGAACGAGTGAGAGACGGACTGCCATTATGTGTTCTGACGTTTTTGCACGTCAATGAAAAAACAGATGATGCAAGCTAATTTGCTGGTTTTGCTAAACTACCTGCAACGGAAAACAGCAAACCAACCCACAATAGTGATTCTGATCTAGGCTTTCATGATCATACAGACTATGATCTAATATTCTTTCTGTTAAGACACAACAGCAAGCGAACAAACATAAACAAACTGCTTAAAGGAAAATAATTTCCCACAACAAACAAGATTATAAAATGTTTTATCTATGATGTCATTTTGCTGGGTGAATCTCACAAAAAATAATTAAAAGGCAAAAGTAAGAAATTATATTTTGATATTAACATGACATTATTTTTATGTAAAAAAAAAAACAAGCACATTTTCCTCAAATTAAAGTAATGCATCTGGATGTTTTACTTTTAATTGTTTTTGTAGGCAAGTTCTCATTCTCATTGTATCACAGTAAAGGTTGCATTCAAAATTACTGTAATATAATGTTTTAATTATATTCAGCATAAAATGAATGCAATAAATAATAAGATGTATAAATTCCATTATTAAATAACATGTAATTTTCATTAATTTGATAAGAATATAATTTTTTTCATGTACTAGAAATAACAATAGAGGCCGTTCAACCAGTTCTCAAAGTAAAACTATTTTATAAAGGGGCCAATTGTGTATACATTTGTACAATGGGATTCATACAAAAATGTAACTGACTAAACAAACAGACATTATAAAGACTGAAAGTTAATAGGCGTCCCAATTCAGAAGCTGCATCCTTCGAAGGCTGCATTCGAAGACCTAATGCACCACAGCAGCCGACGAAGGTTGTCCCAGTTCGCGGTCTTGAAATGTGTCCTTCGTTTCCTGGGCCATGAAGGATACAGGAAGGCTATCCCAAGATCCATTGCGTGCAGTAACAATATGATTTTTTTTTTTCTGAGAGAAAATGTTGGACTTTTAAATCTAAGTATTGGGTTTCAACAGAATTAATACCTTACATTACAAAAAACACTATAAAGCTGTTTAAATGTTGACTTTAATCTTACTACGGAGAAGTTTACACGACAATGTGCTAAAAACGTAAACGTTTTTCCTGTGCGTTTTTCGTGTACAGACGACAAAGTTATCAAAACGATCCCGTTTACACAAATTCACGAAAATGACTTTAATAGCCATATTATGCATGCTAGGCCTAGTTGCTAATGTCATGTAAACACTATGCGTACACATAAAACGCCTGCGCATGACATTTTCACAAATTTGTGTTTTTGTAGTTGACACGGAGAAGATAGGTTATAGCCTACTTGCACTCTGAAACCCGTTTTCGTTTTGACCCCCAAAGTCATGCAAGTGAATGACCAAAATGCATAAGAAGTTTTCCGTTTTAAGTTGAAAACGGTGTCGTGTAAATGCGATTTGAGGCGCAACACCTCACAGCCCAGTTATCATCCACGCTTAATTTAAAAGGGTCATAGGATGCCCATTTTCCACAAGTTGATATGATTCTTTAGGGTCTTAATGAAAAGTCTGTAACATAGTTTGGTTAAAATTTCTCAATAGTAGTTTAAAAAACACCTTTTTTACTGACAAAAACAGCTCTTTTCAGATCAAGCCGTTTTTGTAGCATTTTCCTTTAAATGTTAATGAACTCTGCTGACCCCGCCCCTCTCTTCCGAGCTGCTCTCAGAGAGACTGTTTACTTTAGCCACATTCATCGTGAAACTTGCTAATTAGCACATTATTAGGAAAGGCGATTTGCAAAGATTCATTACAAAACATTATACTCACTTCTTCTGTAGATACACTGGATGGATTTTTATCATTATAGGGTGGTTGTGTACACACACTGCCAACACACATTTCAGTTCAAACAACTTGTAAAAGTGCATGTAGCATCCTATGACCCCTTTAAAATGTCGCCTTGCTTCTCTGTTAAAAATGGGAATGTTATTGAATGTTGCGCATTTTGGAAGCACCTGAGCGCTGCATGCCAGGTAAATCTTGATGAGAATTTAAGCTTGAATTAAAAAAATAAAATAAAATAAATTTAACTTTTAATAGCGTGTCTCAAAACCTTACCTAATTTTTTTTTCGTTGCTTGTTTTCGCCACCTTGTGTTTCATGTTTTTAAACACAAAAACGTGCCTAATTGGGCTCAAACGAACATCCTTTAGCCTACATGCGTCACTTGGTGTTGCTAAAACAGTTGATGAGTAAGTAGACGTGATATTCTCTCTATATAAAATGACCGCGTAATCAGCAACAGTTTTGATGCATAAAAACATCACCGTAAAGCAGCAGGCAGATAGGCTACCGTAAATGGAAAGTGGCTCTCCTCTAATAATTTCACAAGCATGACATCATCCCCAAACCCTTTCTAGATCCCTCGGCCGTGCCTCAGAGAGCAGCCCATTCGCCTAATGGCTAGCGAAAGCCCATAATGCCTGTCACTGAAGGAGACCGCATGTTGAGAGGCAGAGCTGGTCTTAAAGAGTAATGTTACCTTTTGACAGCAATTTGCCGATATCTACCTTTTAAAGAGGCTCTGGGGAACCGCAAAGACGCCAGGCACCTTCTCGTTCACGCGCGCTCAAGCACGGTGTCTAATCTCTGAGAGCGCGCTCCATCGCCAGATAAACTAATTAAAGTCGAACTCCCTCTTGGGTTTTTGGATTAAAGCTCATTCTGTTCTGGAGAAGAAGATTAAGACCTCCTGCTATAGCTGCGGGTTTACCACTTCAACACGGACGCAATATTTCACAACAAAAACACAAAAATGCAAATCGCTTTTTCATGATTTAACAGGTAGGCCTATATTAATGCTCAGTTGGTAAATGTAATAATTGACATTACGTTATGTTAAAATAATATTCCGGGGAAAACTCAATCGCCAGGACTTGTGGCATATTGTTGGAAAAAAGTAGCCTAAACATGTCAGATAATAGCATCAATTTTAATTTCACATTGACTTTAAGATTTTCAAGGACTCGAGATAAGAGGAAGATCTTCTCCCATCTCTAGATCATCATATTTATTGTGAGGATATGAAAGGCACAGATGATCATAAAACAATGTTTTGATGTCAGAGAGCCAGTGATAACAGTTTCCCACTTCATTTTGGCTGATTGTTTGATTTCTTAGACAAGAACTGCACAAAAAAGAAACAAAAAATGCAGTAAAACACAAACAAACAGAAAAAAACAACCTTCCACTGTGGTAACAAACCAAACACAAACACTAACACCACATGCATACATTGTCGATATTAAAAAAAAAGCCAAAAATATTCCACAACCTTCCACTGTGGTAACAAACCAAACACAAACACCACATGCATACATTGTCGATATTAAAAAAAAAGCCAAAAATATTCCGAGATGTCAGTTCGCAAGATGTGACTTCATGAAAGATGGATGAAGACTTAGTCTTGATTGTTTGTGATAATTGTACTTGTGAATTATTGATGAAACGCAAGTTGATTAGGTTCCTCAACCTCTAAAAGAGGTTGTCAACAATGGTACCCTTTATGCACAAGGCAATGATTCATACCAGACGTTGAGTACAACACAATGGAGACCTGAAATGCGGCTCAGAGGCTAAGCCTTATGGGTATCGGTGTTCCTGAGGCGTGCTTGGAGTCAGGAGTGCTTGCGGAAAGTGAAAATGTCTCGTGTCTTGGAGCCCCTCTTGCCCTCGTTGGGCTTGTTGGAGCTGGGTAAAGTTGGGCTCTCGGGGGTGGCGGTGCCTCCATAGGGGCAGCTCTGAGAGTCGGGATGCTCTCCGGAACATTCTATGGCAGGGATGTAACGGCTGTCCCACATTCCTGGCCCGCACAGTTTACACAGGTCGTGCAAGCTGCAGGGAATTCTGGGAAGAAGGCGGAACTGATAGAGCAGGCTACGTGCCTAGGATTAGAGACAATGAGAGAGAAAGACAGAGAAAGAGAGATGGACTGAGAACTGAAAAATAACAGGCAAAAACACTGCTAGAATATTATATTATACTACATTTCATATTTAGCTTTTTCATTATTTAACAAAAGCATTCCTGTAGCTAACAGTAGAAAATGCCAATGCCAAGGTCATGGGTTTGATTCCCAGGAAATGCATGAACTCACAAAATATGTAAACCTTGATGTAATGCGAGTTGTATAAAAGTGTCTGCCAAATGCATGAATGTAAATAAATAAACAGTGCAAATTAAATAATAAGATTGCTTAATAGATCAATCTTGCAAAACTGGTTTAAATTAAACAAAAATAAATATAAAGTGCAATTAAAATAATTCTAATAATGTAAATACAATAAATCAAAATAAATAATACATAGTGAAAAGTAAATATAGTGCAAATTAAAAAAAAAAATTAATTGTAAAACTGTGCAAAATAAATCAATAAATACTGCGATGAATAAATATTCAATCTATATATCAAGAGATAAATGAGGTAACTTATTAGTGATAATTTAGTATCTCATAAAAAAAATTATTCACCTAAAAATGTGAAATTGATCATAATTTACTTTTACCATAATTCTTTTTACATTACTAATATTATTGCCATATTTCTTTTTCCCCTCTGTGGAACACAAAAATATATTTTTAAAATTTGCTCCTAGAGATTTTTTAAAATTCTATTTGTAGCTTCACACTGACAGTTCTCATTAACTGCATATTATTATTAGACATTCTTTTATTCAATCAGTAAATGAATGAATAAAACGAATGAACAAATAAATAAATATCAAGAAACGCTGAAATCTTGAAGACAGCAGCCAGAATTGTTTTTTTCCGAAAATTCACTCTGTGTTCTACTGAAGAAGATTTTTATTTAAATGATGTATATATATTTGTATTTAAATTATTTATATTATATTATATTACTTATTTATTTATATAGATAATTATCAAATTATTTTTGGCCGCACAATTTATTGAACATATAATCACGGTTGGTCTATAATGTCAGCTTGACCAAAACTCGGGTGCGTTTGTTTCTATCATAATCTCTACGGTACAATTCGGATTTTGAGAAATATTTCTCCAGAGATGACAGCATGTTTGGCATTCTAACTTTTGTTGCTGTAAGAAAAATATGTTTTGTATGCAGCGCTAGAGAGATGCATCACTTCTGGATGACACAAAGACACAGCATACATAACCATGAGGAGCTCTGTCAGCGGTGTGTGTGTGTGCTCATACCTTCTTCAGCACCAGCTCTCCATTCATGTGCATGGAGAGGTTACTAAAGTGCAGCAGCATTTGATCTGTAGCGAGCTGCTGCTCTGTGACATCATCGCCGTACAGCACGATGATGGCGACACACAGGAACAGGTGGAAGTAGTCCGTCTGTCACAGAACATCCACATCCACACAGAAAACACACTGAGCCAAAACAGCCAATAAAATGACCAATAATGAAGGCCAAATGCATAAAGAGCCAATTAAAAAGCAGTAAATGTTGATATGCAAATGAGGGGGCAACGAAGAGACAAACCACTTTGCTCCCCAAAATCACCTCGTTATTACCATGCCAATGTATGCAAATGGATTCTGTGGAAACCTGATAATTAGCATCTCATCTTCATTAGACACTCTGCAGATCCTTAAAGTGATACAGACACCCATTCGTTTATCTAAATGGGGAAAAATTAGCATCTATCCAGCGAAAGTGCATTTAAGGAACAACTTCGTTTTGGTTTCCATGGCTTCAGAGATTTCTACATCATGCATCGGTTTGAACTTTCACCCAAAATTCTAGTTAGAACACTAAATACGTAAAAAAGAATAAAAGGAAGTCAAAAAGAGAAATTAACTTCTGCAGTCATAAACGCAGTCGGTTTCCAGTTCTTTTCAAAGGAGAAACCAACAATAACACAAAACCACACAACATTTAACCTATGAAGGTTTTTCAAAAACATACATTTTAATGTAAGATGATAAGATTAATGAATGACTAAATCAATAAATATTAATAAACACTAAAACACTGAAAACAGTAGCCAGAATATTTTTCAAAAACTCACTTTTTGTGTTCCACTGAAGGAAAACTTAAAAAAAAAAAAAAAAAAAGTTTCCCCAAGGTAACGTTATGAAGAATAAGTTGAAACGAGGCATCTGTAATGTTTTGCATCATATGTCATTATTTTCCAGCAAAAGTGTTTATGAATAAAGCTGTCATGGAGTTTCATTTTCATTTATAATAATAATAATAATAATAATACAAATTAAAAGGCCAATAATTTATTGTAAAGAATAAAAAACATAAATACTATATATATATTATTTAATCAATTAAATATTACATAAATAATTCATATTAATTAAATGCAAATTTAGCTGTGTATTAGTGTGTATATATTCAAAACAGAAATCATTACATTTCTAACAATGTCTTTACCATCACTTTTAATCTATTTAACACAATTTCTTAATTTCTAAGAATTTTTTTACTGACCCCAAATATTTGAATAGTAGTGTATATTGTAACACAAAAATTCTATTTTGAATAAACTGTTCTTTTTAACTTATTTATCAAAGAATCCTGAAAAAAGTCCCAAAAAATATTAAGCAGCACAACTGTTTCCAACACTGATTATAAATCAGCATATTAGAGGGATTTCTGAAGGATCGTGCGACACTGAAGACTGGAGTAATGATGCTGAAAATTCAGCTTTGCATCACAGGAATAAATTACAATTTAAAGTATATTAAAATAGAAAACTGTTATTTTAAACTGCAATAATATTTCACAAAATTACAGTTGTTTTCTGATCAAATAAATGCAGCCTTGATGAGCATAAGAAACTTCTTTAAAAATCTTACTGACCCCAAACTTTTGAACAGCACTGTATAATACACAGCTACAAATAAAATGAGCACATTTACAGGGCAACTAAAAACTGAATCAACAGCTTAACCTACAAAAACAGTTAACAGTTACAGATCAGGATGAATGTCAGTATTACTATTGGTACAAAACATCCCAAGAAGCATATGTTTTATTTACAAAGCCTTTTATGGCAACAATATTAGCTTATGGTGCATCGTAACTAATACCCGAGTCATATTTGCTGAACAGATACCTCATGCAGAAGCTCCAGATTGAACCTGATATCAAGCCCAGTGAGCGTGTTGTACCTGATAATGTGCCCAGCAGGCCTCCCACATGCGCAGGGCTTCAGCATCAGGGAACTCGCGCTTGAAACACAGAAGAACCCAGCGGTGGCAAAACAGCAGCTGAAGGCCGTCCTCACCCAGCCGGGTCAGATGCTGGTGGAAGCGAGGCAGCATCAGCCGCAGGAGCTCACGCAGGTACATCTGGACACACACGTACACATAACTAGAGCAAAATATTAACAACAACATTTACTCTTCATTTACTCCATGAGGAGATCTCCTCACCAGCTGCCTCTCCATGTCCTCATCTCTGGGAGAGCTGATGAAGATGGTGTTCTCCATGAGACCCACGAAGCACCAGAACGTGTCGCTCTCGTCCTGGATCTCGGTCAGAAGAGGAGCCACCAGGTCTGACATGCCCTGACAGTAGCCCATGTCTGGGTTAAACACGGCGTAGTTCAACAGGATACGTCTGGGAGACAAATGGACAACTGTAACTTTGGAAAACCTTATTTTCGATAATTCATCGTGTAAAAACAAAACAAAAAAAACACACAGGCTTTTTGCTGAATGAATTCATATTTTGCATTATTAATGGAATGGCACAGATTTATTACATAATACACTGAAATAGCCATAACCAAAGGAGAAAATACTCATCTATACTCAAACGATCTAAACTCATCTATAACCACAGTGGCCTCAAATGGTATTTGAATAAACTTAAAAATGTATGAATGTCAATTCAATTAGATAATAATAATAATAATAATAATAATAATAATAATAATAAGGAACTCTCAAGGACTCTGGTTGAGTCCCGGATGATAACCGAGAGAATCTCGAGATAAAAAAATAAATAATAATAATAATAATAATAATAATAAGTCATGTTAAGTTTGATGTGGCAGCTTCAGCTTTGTAAAATCCTATCAAATTGGTGTTTTCAAATGCAAGCAAATATTTCTATGGGAAGAATGAAATATTTCTGGTAGAGTGTCAATGAATATGTTTCTCTAACCTCATGATTTCTACATTGGGGTTGTTCTCTCCTCTAAAGAACATGTTGCTTCGATCAGTTCGGACAACATCTTTATCAACAGTGAACTGCACCTTCCTCCAGAACTCACTGTGCTCCTCTGGACTCATGGACAACCTGTGGAGGGAAATGGAGAAGCGGGAAAGATCAACCGCTACGAAAAAGATAAAGAGAGGTAAAGAGAGGGGGCAGCTATGACAAGTCAAGACAAGAAGCACATAACAGAACAAAAAATACAATAACATGAAATCAAATAATGAAAAAATTTAATAAAATAAAAAGAACATAACAGAAAAAAAAAAAACGACAAAAATATGAATGCAAAAAAAAGAAAATAAAGAAAACAACAAAATTAGAAAAAATAAATACAAAGTGGAAGAAAAAGAAACAGAAAGAAAGAAAATAAGTGGAAAAAAGAACAGAATGAACAGAACAGAACAGAACATGAAGCACCAGGTCTAAGGTGGTAACATTCCCATCCTGAAACACGACAGTCCCTCTGGCTATAGACATTCTCATAACAAGCAGGATTTCATTAACACTGTTTGTTTTGCTGGAATTGATGCCAGACCTGATGCAACCTCATGTAAGTGTTTCGAAACCTGTGTTTGTGTGAACTGTTCCCACATGGCTCTCTGACTCCCCCTCTGGCCCCTCGAGGTTCAGAGAGCGCTCACTGCTCAGCAACACCCTTCACACACACAAACACTATCAACCTATTCATTACTAAAACACCAACTAAATAATCGCTGCAAGAGCCGAAGAGTGCTGACATTATGACCAAAAAATACACTCATTCACTCACTCACTAAGAACACTGAATTACTGCACATACTTTTATAGTAAGTTTATAGCATATAGTACAAGTTTTTACTACATAAAATATATATGGTATAAAACGTATACTATTTTAATTTTTCCCATATAGTTTTATTACATAAATCATAATAATTCTAATCACAATATATATGATAATATATATTCAAATAATTTTTGTAAAAATTTTTTTGTAATCTTATTTTCTTTACTGTGGTAAAATTAATGTCTATTCACACACACACTGAACCCATGTAGGCTATTATTAAAATAACAAATATAATCGCTGCAAGATAAGTCTTGACATTACTGTAATAAAATACATTGATATACTGTACATATTTTTTCTTTTCCCACATTTTCTATGTAAATATTTTTAAATGTTTAATTTTTTACTATATTTTTACATATATTTTAATTTCTTCACTGTGTTTCATCTCTCTCCTTCACTGTCTCTATATAGAACTGAATTTTACCACAGTGAAGAAATCATTTTTTTTGTAATATTAATAATAATGTTAATAATAACAATAATAATTGTATGCACATCTGTATCAATATGAGGTTGTTTTGTGTCAATTTTGTGATTGACTAATAGCTAAAAATAATACATTTAATTTAATTTTAGTTAGTGATTTACTGATTTTTATTTTTAATTCTTTAGTCTTTAAAAACAATGTAATACATTTTAAAAGCACTGCAGTGTGTGTAACTGCAGTGGCATTAGAAATAAAGAATGAAAATATGCTCAAATCTGAAACACAAGCAGTAGGCTTCATAAGTGCTCTATCAATGGCTTGACAATGATTTAATTGATTAAGTTAATTATTTCCTCTGAAACTAAGCCGCAGAGCGCATATATCTGCACACATTTATTGATTGGTTATGACTCGGCTGCTAGAAAATCCTTCAGAGACTCACAGTGAGTAAAAAGACAGTACAGCCATGCAAGTAATAATCATTTTCAAATGGTCATGCGATAAATATAGTTCTACCTAAAATGGACCTTTGTTGCCAAGTCACATTTGAACAATTCTGGTTGCTGAAATAACAAAACTGACTATCTGCAGTCAAAAAGTGCTTAGCCAGACCTTTTTTTTTTTTTATAAAATTGAGGCAGAGATATGACTGAAAACAACAGCAAGCGGTTAAAGTGGTTAAAGGTGTATTTAGCCACTGCTACATTGACTTCATGTAATGATCCTGAGGCTCCGAGTGATTCACCAACCACAAACCCAAACACCATCAAGCTAACTAGAAAAGCTGGAGGATCAGCTAGCCTGATGTTTCACAACAGCTCGGTTTACATAGCAAATCTCCAGTTTCAGACTCCAGAAATATCCCATTTAGTAAACAACAGGTTATGTCAACCAGCCAATTCAAACAAAAGTGAGCAATCTAACAACTGGGTTTAGCTTCGTGTTTTTATCATGCCATCAACAGAAGTGAGAGGAGACACGAGCTAGCAATGACAAGTCACAGCTCTCTTATATTAGCAGTAACAATGGTAACATCAGTGAAACCTACATGGATAAGGCAATGAAATTCATCTTGGCAATGAAATTACTAATTAAAATGTTAAACAAAAAACATAGGTTTCATTATACTTTTACAGGTTTCATTATCATTTAAAGATTATAATAAAATCCTTTTAATTTATACATGCCTTTGACAAAAGATATGCAAAAAATATACATTAATCACCAGTATGGTCAATTCTTGAGTATACTGCAATACTTTACATTTAAATTCAACCACATTTAAAACAATTTACAACACGTGTTATTTACTTAGAGATCTTTTTTTATTAATCATTTTTTAACTGCTAAATTATGAAAGCTTGTTTGTTTCGCACCTTTTTGTCAATTTTATTTTGCACTCAACAAATAATGCAGCAATTATTTACATTTCTTTTTTATAATATGTGCAGAATAAAGTGCATTAATATGGATTAATATGCATTTTTGGAACTGGTTGATCATAGGCCTCATTGATCTGAGCTTATGCGCCACAGTTTTTGAGTGAAAAAAAGCATTATTTGTGGATCATTTTGGTAAAGTAATGTACACTCAAAAACTGAGGTGCATAAGCTCAGATCACTTGTGACCAATCAGAGTAAAAAAAAAAAAAAACCCGGAAATACAAAACCTGTGCTAACTGAAAGAAAAGTTGGCAATAATATACATTTTATAATCATTTAAAAGCAATTTTTTGTATGCGAGTCATTTTTTGACCAGGGCTGCATTTCCCAAAAGCATCGTAAGCCTAATGCCGGGTTCAGACTACACAATATTTTTGTCGGTTACGATAGTCACTGTGTCAGAGTTCACGATTTTGACTCCTAAAATCTTGTCGTGTCATGGACAAGAAACATGTCAGACTACACGTTGCTTCCCGACCATTCATCGCGTGCCGTCTTTAACGACGCGTCATCGAGAAGGCGGAACTAGCGACTGACTTCCGAAAACAAGAGTGTAAACATTGCTGAAGCGCTTCCGCTATAGTTCGCCAGCATTTTTCTTTCTTTGTTCTGTCGTGGTAGTCCCTCGATGACACATCATACAGGCAGGAGTACTGTTGCCACAGCTCCACGAACCTTTCCTCCATCTCATAATTCCACCTAGCAGCACCATCATCTCTCTTTCGTCTCGCCATGTTTGAAACCTGTGTATGAAAGAGCTTCTGTGCTGCTATTGGTCAACGTCACCAATGTGACAGAACTCGTCGTGGACGACGAAAAAAAATTAAACATGCTAGTCTTTCTGTCGTGATGTCGTGAAGCATCGCAGACGCGGAATCGGTTGTCGTCCAGTATGACACACTACACGTGCTGAAACGATGGAATCTTGCTTCCCGACGCCCATTGTCGTTTACGAATCCCCACGACACCCTACATCAAGCAAATCGCGGCAAAATCGGGCTAAAATAGTGTAGTCTGAACCGGGCACAAGTTGATCGTAGAACCACTGTCATCAATGGAGCTACGATCAACTTAAAGGGTTAGTTCACCCCAAAATGAAAATTCTGTCATTAATTACTCACCCTCATGTCGTTTCAAACCCGTAAGATATTAGTTCATCTTCAGAACACAAATTAAGATATTTTTGATGGAATCTGAGAGCTCTCTGACCCTCCATAGACAGCAACGCAACTGAAATGTTCCCA
>NW_015644337.1:338621-348366 GCF_001515625.1 Sinocyclocheilus rhinocerous
CGAGAATACTTTTTGAGCGCAAAGAAAACAAAAACAACATATTTTTTTCAACAATTCTTCTCTCCCGAGTTACGTCTTCTCCTATTTTAGAGAGTATCACAATGCATACGCACGCTTTCCCCTAAGCATAAACAACGCTGATTATGCAGATTACGTTCATGCGCGTGCGTGCTTTCTCCCCCGAACGTAAACAACGCCGATTACGTTCTTGGATACTCTCCAAAACAGCAGAAGACGTAACTCGGGGGAGAAGAATTGTTAAATAAATTATGTTATTTTTGTTTTCTTTGCGCACAAAAAGTATTCTCGTAGCTTTGCAAAATTGAAGTTGAGCCACTGATGTCACATGGACTGTTTTACCGATGTCCTTGCTACGTCTCTGTCTGGGAACATTACAGTTGTATTGCTGTCTATGGAGGGTCAGACAGCTCTCAGATTCCATCAAAAATATCTTAATTTGTGTTCCGAAGATGAACGAAGGTCTTACAGGTTTCAAACGACATGAGGGTGAGTAATTAATGACAGAATTTTCATTTTGGGGTGAACTAACCCTTTAGGCATACGATGATTTTGAGAAACGCAGCCCAGGAATGTAAATTTTTTTTATAAAAAGTACAAAAACTATCGATTTTTTGTTGTTATACCCTGTGTGAGGTAAATTCAGAAAGTTTTAGTCCAATGCGATAACATTTTTGGAAAAAAGAAAATCCTCCTGGGTCAAAATGACTGGAACATTAAAAGTTACAATTGAAATGAATGCAAAAGACGACAACTACAACTAAAGCAAAACAAATTTAAAATGTGTAACACTGGTTTTTCTCATTTTATTTGCAGAATATTCAAATGTATCAGGGAAAGCATGGCAGACTGCTATGGTTGAAGGATAATGGGTGTGGAACTGGCTTCTAGTTCAGCACTAGTCTCTCCACTAACCTCCTCTGCTGGATCTCCTGGTACTCCACACGCTTCTGCAGTCTCCAGGCTTCCCGCTCCTCCGACGTGGATTCACAGCTGTAGTAGTGCAGCAGGAAGGGCCACACTTCACCACGGATGGATGGGTCGATGCCCCCGAAGTCGGGCCCTAATAATAAGAAACGAAGCAATTCCAATAGGGTCCTCACACCATCGGTGCTCGGGCCCTAATTATATTTTATAGAAATTGAATGTGTTTGACCATATGTGATTTTTGTGTTTATTATTAAATTTGTAATATATTTAATTAATTTAATTAAAATGTTCTTATTTAATGCCATTTAATTTAAGAAACCAACGGCTGGCAAGAAATACTACCATTCAAATATTTGGGATCAGTTATTCAGCAGGGGTGCATGACAGAGGGCTTTTTAATTGATATTGATAAAAATAAAAAAAGGTAATTGCGAGGTTGACCGATTTTACCGGATTTTACCAATACCGATTGCTAGGTTGGACCACACTGGACAGTTTTTAAAATGGATACTGAACAAAAACCAAAATAGTGCTTTAATATTTATATTAAAAAAAATTTAACCACGGTGAACGTGATTTCACCAAGTACAACCTGTTCCTGGATCAACATCCCAATCAACCAATCAGAATAGGGCTATGTTTTTGGACAGTAATATTGTTCCAGGATCAACAAAAGACCTGGCAAAATCACGGCGACCTAAATATCTAAACAAAGGCCATAGCATTAAAATGACATACATATGGGTATTGCGTGTATACTCTCACACTTTAACTGCTTCTATTCTAGAACACTTGATGATTGTCTAATCAAGATAACAAAATACGGCAGTCACACATCGGGCACAAGCACAGCGCTGCATCTACGACAAACTCTCAGGTTATCACACACACACACACACCGGACGTGTCGCGTCACTTTCAATTCAAATGGCAGTCTAAAACGGTTTATTTAATCACCAAATGGGAAAAAGTTTACTTCAAGAATGAACAAATCAGCATAGATCAGTTTGAAGTTCGGCTGTGCATTGCGCAGCCTCACGTGTCAAAACAAACAACACGCAGTGTCAGTGATTTCCACCTCTAGAGGCCGCTCTCGCATTGTATAATGACAGCAGACCCTTCTTGTGTCTCCAGCAACAGACACAATCCGGAAAACTATCGGCATTGATTTTTGCCAATAACCAACAGTTCCAGCAATTAACTATCGGTGCCGATTAATCGGCAAAACCGATACATCGGTTGACCTCTACTTTTTATCTCACAATTCTGACTTTTTTTCTCACAATTGCAAGTTTACATCTCACAATTCTGATCTTTTTTTCTCAGAATTGAGATATAAACTTGCACTTGCAAGTTATAAATTCAGAATTCTGAGAAATCAAGTTGCAATTCTGACTTTTTTTTTTTTATATCTTGCAAAAAAAAATTCTCTCAGAATTGCAACTATTATTTTTCAGAATTGCGACTTCATCTTGCAATTGTAACTTTTTTCTCAAAATTGCGACTTTATTGCAATTTATTTATTTATTTATTGCGAGTTATAAAAGTCAGAATTGTGAGATATAAACTCGCAATTCTGAGAACATATCAGTCTTCTTTCCCTCAGAATTAGACTTTATAACTCGCATCAGAATTGTGAGGAAAATAAACTGGCAATGACTTTTTTTTTTATTTAGTAGCGGAAAATACAAAAAAAAAAAATTCAAATTTCAAATTGTAATAATATTTCATAATATTACTGTCTGTACTGTATTTTTGATTAAATGAGCATAAGAGACTTCTTTCAAAAACATTTAAAAAAATCTTACAGACCCCAAACTTTTGAGCATTAGTGTATATGAGAGTGTGAGAGTGTGTGCCTTGCATATGATATAAATGTGTTAAACTGATGAATGGTGTTAGACTCTCCAGACCTGGTCTTTGAGCTGCGTCTCCCTGCAGCATTTCCACTGCTGAAACACCTCGGCCAGTTTATCCAGCCCCGCGTGGTGGAAGTGAAGGATCTTGTACTGGCTCTCTCTGCTGGCGATGACCAGCTGGCCACAGGTGCAGGCCTCATCGCTGGAACACACACACATGAAACACAACACACTTTCACAGGGCTGGTCTGGACACAAGACCACATCCTGGAGATCAAGGGGAAAATGAACAGTGATATGAGTTCACTAAAAGATCAGGATGCGAGTAAGTTATGATGATTTCTCTATTGTTTGCACTGACTTTTTCTCAGTAATGCTATTTGTTATATTGTATTTCCTCTTCATAAAAGGACTATTAATGCATATTTTCCATAAACCACAGAAACATTAGATTTTTATTCACACCACAGAAATATTTTAATAACTTGAACAAAATCAGCCTGAGGTTAAGGAATAATAATTTATATCTTGCAGCTATAGCTATAACACAATTTCCTAAAATGAGAGCAGTAATGCAATATAAGGAGGTGAATTAAATATATGAGGTGTTTCATAAAACAGAGACTTACGAAAAAGATTTAACGCAACAGTGTAAAAAGCCAGAGATTATTCAAATAGGGTGGCATGAATTTCAAAAAGCACAGATAAATAGGAGAGATATTAAAAACAATTGAAAATAAAAACAAATCAAAATGTATGGATATTGAAATAAACTCTGGACTCTTATAGGCTCCCGTCTGACCTGAAGAAGAGACGCAGTGACCTCATGTGACCCAGGTCAACTCTGAACACCCCACATAGATGCTCTAATGCCATGACTTTCTGCTGCTCCTCCCAACGAACTCCCTGTGATTGGCTGCTTTCGGAGGGGGCGTGGCTGTCCAGACTGGAGGCGGAGCTTGCAGAGTGAGCCATGGGTTCATCGCACTCCCTGAAATTAATGGTATCGCTATTAATATTAATGTAATAAAAAGCAGAAAAAAATACTAAAATTGTGATAGATGAACACTGCTTGAGAGCTTAATTTTTTCTTTATTTTTCTATTTTCTGTAAAGCTGCTATGGAACAATGTGTATTCAGTTTGGTTCATATTTCTTTGTATAGTGCTTTTCACAATACATATTGTCTCAAAGCAGCTTTACAGAAAATTAATGTTTCTACATTACAATTAGGAGTGATCTGTTATGAGAGGTGACTGTACATATGGCAGAAATGTACAGAGTATACAAATCATGCAGTTAGTTAATGCCACACTTTCATTTAAGCAGAAACAGTGAACATATTAAAGCAATGATTACATGATGATTACAAAAAGGAAATTTGGCAGTTTAGGCAGTGTATTGTAAAAAGTCCAAAATAAACAAAGTGAACTGAAATTTAAGGTGGAAGCCACAATTATCTCATTATTTTTGCAATTGCATTAGGTGTCAATAATGCAGAAAAAATGTCATTTGCAACCCATCTAACTCTTGTAATGCAATGCATTCCTGAATAAAACTGGATATTAAATGAAAAGGAATTGGGAATTGATTGGACTGTGAAATCACATGCAAGAATTGATTGAGAATTTGCTAAAACAAAGCCTACATGGCTATTGGGCTATTGGTTAACATAGGCATTAAAATAATAACCAAAAGGTTGTTTCAGATATGAAATCAAAAGATAAGAGACAAACACTTTTTATTTAAAATAACACTGAATACTTAGACCAGAAAAGTGTATTAAACATTAACTTAATATGATTATTTATCATTTCAAATAGCCTTTAAGAGACTACAAAAATGGAATAATAATAAAAAAAATAATATATATTTCCAATTCTCGCCATTAACAAACCATTGACTACGACTTTTGCCTCAATAAACTCCTAATTTGCTGCTTATTAATTGTTAGTAAGGTAGTTGTTAAGTTTAGGTATTGGGTAGGATTAGGCTTATAGAATATGGTCATGCAGAATATGTGCTTTAAAAGTACTAATAAACAGCCAATATGATAATAATAGGCTAGTTATAATAACTAGTTATAGTGAGTTAATAGTGAGAATACTGGTTAATAACTAGTTAATAGTGAGAATTGGTCCCTGTACAAAAGTGTTACCATATTTTCTACAAATAAAATGTAAAGTTAATGTAAAAATACAACTCAAAGCTATCAAGTTAAATAACTGTTATATATCTGAAGCCCTTTTTATAAGCTCTACAACATGACAGCTTAATTCAGCTGCTCTCACTACTGTAAACCTGCACATCAATTCATTCGTTCTGCCCTGTGTGTTTAGTGTGAAACTCAGCGACAGCTGTAGGTATGGATACGCGCATGTGTGAGAGAGGACACTAGAAGTGAAGAGGAATGAGAGGAATGCTGGGAGGTTATTGTGCTGGCAGGAGCCGAGCAGAGACACAAATCAAGCAGCCTGGCAGCCAATTTCCCCTGACAGCCCTCCTCTCTCTCTCTCTCTGGGAGAGTATCTCCCTATAACTGTCTCTCGACCTCTCATGTAGTCAGAGCTGTAACCTGAACCGTGGGACCTCTGCTTCTCTCTCGCACTAGTCTTTTTCTCTAACAGAGCACATCTAACAGGCCAAAAGCACCTCCAGACACGTCCCCTGTCAAAGATCTACTGTGGGAGCCGAAGGTTTATGGGTCATGTGGTATTTGAGAGGTCTCTCGGAGTCCACACTATAGCAGGATCACACACATGAGGCCATATGGCGGGCTGAGGCCGTGACAGACAGCGCACGGTGCAAAGTTACATCTCATGTTCTTTACAGACCCTTGTTTTCTATTCTGCGAGCCTAACAGTGGCTTTACGAAACAGGAACAATAAGGTGACCAAACTGAACTAACCAACTAGATGGACAGCTAGAAGTAAGTTGGCTCATCGGTTAGATGGTTGGATGGATAGCCACATAGATGTTTATTACGAACTGAACTAACCAACTAGATGGATAAACTTTGATTGATTGATTTGTTAGTTAGTTAGTTAGGAACATAGATAAACGTATACCCATACAGATGTTGGTTAAGAACAGGAGAAAATAAGGCAACTAAACTGAACTAACCACATTGAAAAAATTATTCATTGAATTTACTAAATGTTTTAAGGTAAGTGGTTGCAATCAATTTATTTTAGCTACATTTAAATAAATTTAGTTGACTAACTTTCAACATTTTTTTTTTTTTAAAGTGATTATCCTACCCTAGATGGATAATCACATAAATGTTAGTTAGGAACAGAAGAAACACGAGGAAATACAGTCAATTGAACCAACCAAATGGATAGATAGAAATGAGTTGGTTTATTAGTTTGGTATTTGTAAAGATGGTAATATACGTATAACCACATCAGTGTTACTTTGGAACAGCAGAAATATGAGAAAATAAATGTAAATAAACTGATGGACAGATAGAAGTTAGTTGGATGATTGATTAGATAGCTGATGGATAGCCAAATAAATGTTAGTTAGGAACATGAGAAAATAAGGTAACTAAACTGAACTAACTAGATGGACAGAAGTAAGTTGGTTGATTGTTTAGTTAGATAGATTGATGGATAGCCACATTGAGGTTAGTTAGGGACAGGAGAACAATGACAAAACAATACAGACAGATAGATAGTTAGTTAGATTCAACTAATTAAATTTCTGTGTTGCCGGCCATCCATCTATCTGTGTTTAAATTTCTGACGTTCCAAAATATAATAATTTACACTTCTGACTCACCCCTGGTTTAAACGCTCAATTGTGAGGTTTATCATTTTATAATTTATTTTGTTTTTGTGAAAACCTGTAAATCAGTTGCTATTTCGTGGTCTACAACATGAAAGAAAGCCATTATAACATGTACGTGAAAAATGTAGAAGCACTGGACACATCACAACAAGCATCACAACGAAAAAGGAACCTCAAGGTTGATCTAGGAAAATGTGTGCAAATGTATAGGGCCCCATTCTTATATTTTGCCTGGGGCCCCCAATTCACTAAATCCACCCCTGAGAGTTTGTACTAGTATGAGTTGAGGGAAATTTTTCCAGGGACTGAACTCCCGCTGGAACAGACACTACCTCTCAGGGCCTGTTTATTACATCACACCGAAACAAATGCCCCAGAGCCAAAGCTGTCAAACACTGTTAACACATTACTATTACATCATCCTCAAGCAAAACAGTTTTTCCACCTCTGCCATCCACATGGTCTGCTTTCACCTCCAGGTTTGTATTTTTTTTTAAACTCGGTTTTCTCTATTCACTCTAATGAAATGTAGACACAGATATTTCGTGGTCTACAACATGAAAGAAAGCCATTATAACATGTACGTGAAAAATGTAGAAGCACTGGACACATCACAACAAGCATCACAACGAAAAAGGAACCTCAAGGTTGATCTAGGAAAATGTGTGCAAATGTATAGGGCCCCATTCTTATATTTTGCCTGGGGCCCCCAATTCACTAAATCCACCCCTGAGAGTTTGTACTAGTATGAGTTGAGGGAAATTTTTCCAGGGACTGAACTCCCGCTGGAACAGACACTACCTCTCAGGGCCTGTTTATTACATCACACCGAAACAAATGCCCCAGAGCCAAAGCTGTCAAACACTGTTAACACATTACTATTACATCATCCTCAAGCAAAACAGTTTTTCCACCTCTGCCATCCACATGGTCTGCTTTCACCTCCAGGTTTGTATTTTTTTTTAAACTCGGTTTTCTCTATTCACTCTAATGAAATGTAGACACAGACATATTGAAAAGTAAGCTAATTTCTCATACCAAGACGCCAGCCAGTCATAACGGAGAACATTTACATATTTCATATAATTCTAAAAATAATTCTAAAAAAGACACAGGGTGGAAATGGTTATTAAAAACACCAAAAAATCTACAAAGGGTAAAAATGTACTAAACCCTACATCGAGCCAAACCACGACAAGGGAGAAAAAGAAAAACGACATGAAGCAGGGAAAGAAAACATCTAGTAAGGAAAAGCACAAGAGTGTGAAAGCGAAGGAGGAAGAAAACTTCACAGGCAGAATAAAAGAGAAGTCAAACATAAACACTGAAGGATCCAAAGAGGAAGTGGAAGTCAGAAAATAAATGGCAAACAGCAGGCCAAAGAGAGCGTTCTCCACCCAAAGGAACAGAGAGGAATGGAGCCGTTCATCACAGACTCAGTCAAACACAAACCACTGATTGATCTTTATGATCCGATGGGCAGCTCATGTCCCGGCCTCACCCCCCACAGCTCAGGACATATAACAAAGGGAGGAAATCAGGCTGAAAGAGGGAATGCTAGATGAAGCAGCTGGGGGAGGGAATCTGTAGAAGATCACAGACTGAGACTCTGGCTGCCAACCTCCTGAAAACTGCACTTTCTCGCTCTCTCGCATGCATATCGCCCTGTAATGTCTCCACCTTGTGTCCACAGTGGAGCATTACAAGTATCACATTCAGAGTGACCATATTTGACCTACACGAATATATTTGTTTACAAGTATACTAAATGAAAATACTTTGAAGAATTTTGGTAACCAAACAGTTTGCTGGTAGCCACTGACTTTCATAGTATGGAAAAAAATACTATGGAAGTCAATGGCTATGAGCAACTGTTTGGTTACCAACATTCTTCAAAACATCTTTTGTGTTCAGCAGAATAAAGAAACACATACAGGTTTGGAACAACATGAGGGTGAGTATATGATGACAATTTTTGGGTGAATCCTTTATCCCTTTAACTAAGATGAATAAATGCTTAAATAAATAAATGGGTGTACAAATATAAAAATATATTGTTGCACAATGCATTCCATTTCACATACTATTATTTTAAAATGGCATGTATATAAATAAATAAACTTAAACTTGAACATAATACTGTGTCGTATGCAGTAGTCATGTTGGTATAACATTACAAACACTGGTTGTGAAAAACTGTTGTTGGCAAAAGCGTTATATAATTTCATCTGTGCTAACACTTATGAGAGATGGTCTGTGATCACAGGATGCTGTAGAGGTTCAGATCAGGAACACATGATGCTGTGTAATAATAAGGCATGCTGAGCTGATCTATGAATTATGAATAAGCTCTGAGCAGCTCCACTTACTACACACAGACCTGCAGCAACACAGCATGTACATGACAGACGCATGCTAACATTAACATAACTAAAAACACCTGCTGTAATGCAGCGCTTCATTTGCAACTTCAGTTCAAAAGGTTACATGGTCTAGTAAGACGATAATTTTAGAAGTTATCAGCTACCATAAATTCACACTGCAGCTTCTGCCAAAATGCCAAGTTTTTAATGTTTTACTACTGCAAAATAATAATATACACTACCGTCCAAACGTTTGGGTTCTGTAAGATTTTTTTTTTTTTTTAAGAAATATTATTATTCTGCAAGGATGCACCAAATCGATCAAAAGTAACAGTAAACACGTTACAAAAGATTAGTTTTAAATCGGTTTTAAAATCCTGATAAAAATGGTTTCTGCAAAACTAAGCAGCACAACTAGTTTCAACATTGATAATAATAATAAATGTTTCTTGAGCAGCAAATCAGCATATTAGAGTGATTTCTGAAGAATCATGTGACACTGAAGACTGGAGTGATGATGCTGAAAATTCAGCTTTACATCACAGAAATAAATTACATTTTAAAATATATTCAAATAGAAAACAGTTAGTTTAAATTGTAAAAATGTCATAATATTACACTTTTATTGTATTATTGATCAAATAAATGCAGCCTTGGTGAGACTTTCAAAAATACTTTCAAAAGATCTTACCATCTCTAAACTTGTAAATGCTAGTGTATGCAGAAACCATTTTAATTAATGTTTTATTTCTGTTCTTCATATATATATATATATATATATATA
>NW_015644337.1:350530-351060 GCF_001515625.1 Sinocyclocheilus rhinocerous
CGTATTTGGAGTTTCAGCGCGAGAGCGCCCTCTGGCCTTTGGATGGAGATTTACTGCTGATCACTGAACCGTGCTTCACTGAAAGATACGCAGAACAATCGCAGCTTCTGTCGAATCACGATCTCGATTCCATTTCGATTTATCGTGCAGCCCTACTTCAGAGTTATGTGCCCTCTAGAAGCTTGCGTTCTGCAAGTGAATGGCGCTTTATTGTGCCTTCCCAAAGAAGCACAAAACCACTTTAACGAACTTTTACATTAACTGTTCCCTCCTGGTGGAATGACCTGCCCAACTCAATCCCAGCAGCTGAGTCCTTAACCATCTTCAAGAATCGGCTAAAAACACATCTCTTCCATCTTTATTTGACCCTCTAACTCATGCACTCTCTATTCTAATTCTATTCTTTAATAATAAAAAAACTTGTCCCTTTTAGACTGGCACTCTATTCATTTACTACTCTCGCATAGCCACAATAACAGACCGGTGTGTAAAACTCGGACGTATTTTAAAGATTCTGTGCCGCGAACTTT
>NW_015644337.1:351084-351423 GCF_001515625.1 Sinocyclocheilus rhinocerous
TTAAAAAAAAAAAAAATTATATATATATATATATATATATAATTATTATTAATATAATTATGAATCTGTCAATTGAGAATGAACAGCTATAAAAAGTAGCTTATAAATCCATGTGTCACACCGCAGGACATTTAATATGAACCAGTGAAGACAAAATGATGAAAAACGTAAAAAAATCTAAACTAACCTAAAATATGTATTTTAAAGGTGACATATCATGAAAATCTGACTTTTCCAGGTTTTAAGTGCTATAATCAGGTCCCTGGTGCATCTACCAACCAAGGAAACGTGAAAAAGATTAACCCAATCACTTTGTTTAGGTAAGCCTTTTTCTGCAAG
>NW_015644337.1:351433-377938 GCF_001515625.1 Sinocyclocheilus rhinocerous
TGTGCGCTCAGAAAACCTTATATCTGAAGTTTAAACTCATATGGTTTAAAACGCATGATTTCAGCGGTATAAACATGATAATCAGAACCAAAACAGATGTTTTTAGCAGATACAAGCTGTAAAGGCGCAGCTCTATTCTGGAAAAGGAGGCGGGTAGCAGCAGCTCATTTGCATTTAAAGACACAGGCCCGAGAAAAACAGGCTTGTTTCTGCTTCCACTCAAAATAGGCATTTTCAAAATTATATAATAAATGATCTGTGGAGTATTTTGAGCTGAAACTTCACAGACACATTCTGGGGACACCAGAGACTTATATTACATATTGTAAAAAGGGGCATAATATGTCACCTTTAAGCTAAAATCTTAAAACTAACTGAAAACAAGGACACATGAGCACATTTCTGTCAGGTGTGTGTGTTTATCTCACCTGCTCTCATTATCCAGGAAGACGGAGCTGCTGCTCTCGCCCAGAGCCTCGCTGACCGGCGACAGGCAGAAGGGCGAGGAGAAGGTGTCCGAGTCCGAGCCAAGGGTGCTGTCCCGACTCACCTCGTCCGCAGAGAGCTCGCACGAGCCTTCATCGCCCTCTTCCAAAAGCTGCTGGTTCTGCAGGGCTGGCTCCGGCCCCTCTTCATCCTCCTCTTCCTCGGGGGTGGGCGGTGGACGAGAGTGGCTCCGGTGGGCTCGGCGGCGGGGGTTGCGGTGGACGGGTGAGCTTTCGGGCGTGATGTAACGGAGGGCCTCCTCGTCCTGCCGCTGGATGCGAGAGTTGGGCACCCAGGTGAGGATGAGGGTGGAGCCGAGGGTCTCGTCTTTCTCCAGGTGCACACAGAGGTAACCTGAAGGAGGACACAGTCAGAAAAACTCAAAAACTGGCAGACTCTAAGCTGATTGGCTGGCTTCATGCAACTTGCCGTGGTCAGGGTGTGTTGGGGTTAAAGGCATCGAATATTTAAAAAGAGTTTTATTTGAGGAATGTTGTAACAAGGTTAGCTGTAGACCACAAGCAGAACTACACTGTAAAAAAAAAACTGTAATTTTACAGAATTTTTACTTTTTTACAGATTTTTCCTATATATTTTTGAAGTACACAAAATATTAATACAATTGCAAAAATAGACTCTGAATGTACATCTAACATCTGAAATAACACGAAAAACTGTGAATAATCATAACATTTCTGTTTTTTGAAGGAAATGTCGTTTCTCACATTAAAAGACAAAAATACATTTAGATTAATACTGTAAATACATTTTAAAATTAGACACAATTAGTGACAATTAACAGGAAAAAGCTTCATGTGAAATAATCAGACCTTATGACTTTTGGACCAATAGAAAATCTGATCACTTACACTACCGTAGCAAAGTTTAGGGTCAGTATGATTTTTTACAATTAATTCATACATGTATACATCAAATTGATCAAAAGTGACAGACAAATAATTTATGATGTTACAAAAGATTTCTATTTCACAAATTCTGTTCTTTCAAACCTTCTACTCATTAAAGATTCCTGGGAAATTTTTTTTATCATGGTTTCCACAAAAATATTAAGGAGCTGAATCTGCTGAAAAATCAGCTTTGCCATCACAGAAATACAATAGAATAGAATAAAAACATTTTACTGTTTTTTTTATCAAATAAATGCAGATTCTTTGGAAAAAAAAAAGGCTCAACAATATGGACTTTTCATATTGAAAAAAATAAAATAAAAAACAAATAAAATACATTTTCAGTTGCCCTGCCAACATTTTTACTAGTGTGAATAATACATTATTTTTGTATATTTATATCTATTTTTTTACAAATATTTATATTTTTAAAACATGTTTCCAACCATTTCCTTTTTTTATTTAAGATAAAATAAAAAGAAAATCAGCAACAAACTGAAAGTTTTAAAGCTATAATGTGACTCATTACAAAAACATTTATAAAGACACTTTTGCTGAAAATTATGGCATGCAACCGATATGCCCATACCTTGTGAATAACTTAAGTGTATTTCAGTTAATGGGTATGCGGTACCTGGGTGATGCTCAGGCAGTCCGGGCAGAGGCTCGGCCGGGTGAACACACACATTGTTCTTGGAGAAGATGATCTCTCCATCCAGCACGGTCCGTGATCCTCCCATGCCCACGTTAAACGTCAAAAGGTCAGAGGCTTTGGAGGATGCACGTCGCAGGAGTCGACCGAATGACATCTCCTCCAGTGACCACTCACTGCTCCCATCCTCTGAGACAGAAACAACAAGACAACCTCTAATCAGGCGGCTTCTTACGTTTCTAAACAACCAGATTTACGATTCTCACTGCCAAACAATAAATATAATACGATGAAAATGATTTCGAAATCAGAATATCATAAGGTCCATCTCTTTTCGGAGGCTGCGACCTCTGGAGGTCACATACATCACTGAGGCGGTTTCATTTAAGAAAAGCAACGGTGATAAAATTGACCTAATTGATCTAATCATGACAACATATGAATAATAAATATATGAACGTCACAGTCAATCCATGTCACCTTCTTGAAACTAACAGCATGGTTATTTGTGACTAAGCCACACACAGACACACCTTAAAACAAACAGACACACACAAATGTGCCAACTCACTCACTGGAGGAACCCAAAGCTACAGCAACAGACAGAAGATTCAGCGTGCCAAATGTTATAAGACAACACAACGTTTATAAAACACTTTATGGTCCTTTTTTAACTGCCAGAGTCTTAATAATGTTTAAATGCTAACAAGCCATTCAAGAAAAGGGCAACTTCACATGAAACTTCAAGCAGCGAATGCAGTGTGAAATGTTACATTTCATCTAAAACTACTTTAGACACAATTGTCTAATTCTGCATTCATTTTTTATGACCTCATAAGTTGTGCGATTACTACTCCATATTGTATTCTTTTTTTAAAAGCCCTAAATCCAAAGCATTCATCTTCAGCGTGCAACTCGTCTTGCTCGGTTTGTGCTACAGACATGCATGATTCCACTAATTCTTTTCTAAAAGCTGGAATACAAAACACTTTGATCGGAACAGATTTTCAAACGCTAGTCATTATACACTTGTCAAATGTGTAAATATTTACGAAGGAAAAACGGCATCATACACTAAACTGAGAAGATGTTTGATATCTTCCGAGTCTGAAGCTAAAATCGGAGTCTGTGACTATCATAGTGCTGTCAAACGATTAATCGCATCCAAAATAAACGGTTTTGTTTACATAATATATTTGTGTGTACTGTGTGTATATATTATGTATATATAAACACACACACATGCACGTAAATATTTAAGAAAATGTGTTATATTTATGTATTAAATACTATATTTATATGAATATAAATATATACATGTAAATAAATGTAAATATTTTCAAAATATATACTGTATGTGTATGTATTTATATACATAATAAATATACACAGTACACACATATATTCTGTAATCAAAAACTTTTATTTTGGATGCGATTAATCGTGATTAATCGTTTGACAGCACTAGACTATCATACACTACGTGAATCGTGATTTTATATAAAATCTGTCAAATCAAATCTGCTGACTGGCTTTGACTTTCGGTATTCAGTGTCAACAACTCCAGACTGTAAATTGTGGCAAAAATTTGAGCAAAAGTCATACAGAGTATATTCCAGATTTAAGTGAGTTACTTGAGCCAGTAAGCAACTACCTGGCAACCCTATCAACCATATCATAAAAATCTGCTGTAAAATACTATACAATTTTGTCATTTCGCAGGACTGTTTAAGTGCCTTGCAAAAACACTAAAATGTGATTAAAAATGGTTTCATATTTTTAAAGCATCTAAAACATACACATTCCCTTAAACACTGGTCTGTCACAGACTAAGCATAATGTTTGTTAACTAAATGGAGGCTGAATGGATCAAACAAAAACTAAAAGACAAAAAAAAGGTTTCAAATAATATCTTTTTTTTCTTGAATTGAAGGTGCCAGTACGCTGCTTCAGATCATTGCAGCCCCATTTAACCCCTTGCTTGTCTTTGAACTGCCCTGCAAAAACACTAAAAGCCAATTAAAAAGGGTTTCAAATTTTTAAAGCATCTAAAACATACACATTCTCTTAGAAATCCATATTTTAACCTGCATATTTGTCAACTACTCAAAAACTAATTACGCAACATTCACAGTCATCCATCACTCGTGACAAGAACTTCCTCAGGACGGACGTCTCGTTTCAATCTTCCTCTTCTGTCTAGTGATTTTATTTTTTCCTGTCTTAATTAATGGTACCCAACTCTTCCGGAATGGCATTGCTCATTTGTGCTGATTAGAGGTCAACTTCCTGTCACAACGCAGAGAACATGAATGTTTCTAATTGCGAAAAATTTGGCAATTATTATGAACAATAAAATAGTTTTAAGGCTGAAGAGACTCATTAAACAACCAGTGAACTTCCAAAAAGAAACAAGCCTTGTTAAAACAAATGAACAAATAAACCCTATACTACTGAATTTAAGAGAGGAACAAGTTTGTCTGGTAAAGTCGCCTTAAAACTTAGGAGTTCATCTTTCCTTCAGTTTTACAGTGACTATTCAGGTGGATGCATGGCCGCATGTATCATATGGCTGTAATTACAGCGCAAACACGACTCCAGTGAGTAAACATGCCATATCATTGCATTGCACTAGCAGACTCACCGGCCAAATCAGGCAAAAGTGAGTGTGTACTATCAGGAGCAGTGCACTAAGAAGAGAGTGTCAGCAGTAGAAGCATGTGTTGTTTCTTCTCGGAGCTGTCAGCACCGCTGCAATCTCTCGCTCTGGCAGACATCAAGCTCCATACAACAGAACAACAACTACTTCACTAGGAATGCACACGGAAGATAATCTGGCGTTCAATTCTTGCTATTCAATCTAATATTCATTAAAGGGATAGTTCACCCAAAAATGAAAATTTGATGTTTATCGGAGGAACGCGCTCAGGACAGACAGTTCGGACATTGCGGTGAAAATCAGAGGTAAAAAACAATATAAATACTGTTCAGTTTCTTGCACAGACCGATTGTTTTGTGTCTTTACACATCAATGTATCGTCACGAGCCGCAGTGTTTAATTTGTTTTTTTGTGTGTGTTTTTTTTACTCTCAAAGCCGTGATTCCTATTCACTCACATTATATGACTGACAGACTGCAACAGTTTGAGTTAAAAACCTTCGTTTGTGTTCTACTGAAGAAACAAAGTCGCCTACATCTTGGATGCCCTGG
The DNA here is from genome assembly GCF_001515625.1 of Sinocyclocheilus rhinocerous. Classification (NCBI taxonomy): domain Eukaryota; kingdom Metazoa; phylum Chordata; class Actinopteri; order Cypriniformes; family Cyprinidae; genus Sinocyclocheilus; species Sinocyclocheilus rhinocerous. Next base: position 356,690 of record NW_015644337.1, read on the forward strand.
GGGTAAGCAGATAAACATCAAATTTCCATTTTTGGGTGAACTATCCCTTTAAATGCACAATAAAATTAGCTCACTCAAAAATAAACATTCCCTCCAAAGATGTATGACTTTGCTTCTTCAGTGCAACACAAATGGAATTCTGAAGAATGACCAACCAATGTAATGATTTAACTGCACTAGGCAGGATATGACATGACACTTGTCTTTTAATAAATCAGCTGATGCATTTCAGAAATGGCAGCACATTTGGTTGCATTTTATTTTGTAACTTGACTGGAACAGACAGTGAGAACCTGTCAGAGACGCTCTAGGCAAATGTGTGTCATATGCATAATGTTTGCTAATTAAATGGAGGCTGAATGGGTCTCCCAAAAATAAATAAATAAATAAAAACAGGAAATAAATAAAATTAAAACAATATTTTTTTCTTAAATTGAATTAAATGTGCCAGAAAGCTGTTCCAGCCCAATTTAACCCCTTGCTTGTATTTGATCACTACATGCCAAGTTTGACTATCATGCGAAAGTTCAAATAAAATTTAAGAGCTATGACACAGGGCATTATTTTTTTTTAGCAAAAAACAACTTAATTTCATTTGGGTCCGTTCCTGTTCATGAGCCTACTTTTATTGAGTTTTTTTTACCCTTTTTTGGAGCTTGACAGCCCTGATCCCTGTAATGGAAAAAAAAATGGCGTGGGATTTCCTTAAAACAGTTTTCACTAGAAATTGTTAATAAGTTTAATGAACAATTACAAAGAAACAGAAAGTAACACACTGGCTTAAACATGAAATTCTACAGTAGAAAGAATGAAAAAAAAAAAAATTCTTATAAAAACATACTCCAATCTTCTTAAAAACATCTCTTTGGGACCCACTTTATATTAAATATCTTTAACGACTATTTACTAACACAATTAATCGTTTGCTACAATGCACTTATTGTGTACAATGTGTAGATACATGTATTTGCATTGTAGCTACTTTGAATAATTAAAACATACCTACATATAAACTGGGACATCTTATTGTGTTCCACAAAAGAAAAATAACATGCATGTGAGACAGAATTGAATTTTGTTGGTGAACTATCCCTTTAAGAAGTGTCATAAAATAATTTATTGGGGCAAAATCATATTAATCCCAATGGCAAAGTTACAAGTCTTCAGCAATAAACTGTGTCGTGTGCATGCCCTAACATAAACATTACAGCAGGTAAATATAACAAGTTATCAAAAAAAATATATATTGATAATGTTCAGGCCTGTATCAGCTGTTTTGTCCTTTTGATCAGGGTGACTGAACTGTATCAGTAATGTATTTTAATGGACAAGCCCTTTCGTCCCACTTTGAAGGATCACGTGTGAGGATTGATTTCAGACGGAAGTCGCGCTGGTGTCCCGTTATATCTGTTATACAGTGTGCACTGCTGTACCCATATGGGACGCTAACTAAACTACTTCCAATAATGACAGCCGTAGGAATACATCTATAATCGAAAAGCACACATGCAGCAGGCTTACCTTCAGCACCAGAAACGATTACAGCCGTCGCTACACGTCCATATCAGAAGAAGCGGCGCGTCCGATCCAGGCTACGGTGAATGACGCGCGTGTTTATCGGTGATACTTCACTCCGCACGCCGCGGCTGACGCCAGACTCGACGCTCCGCCCCCCGACATTCCGCTGCTTCCGGAACGACGCTGCGCTTCCTCTGAACGCAACGCTCGAGGCAGGACATGGGTCCCGCTTATTATAATCTGTAGACAACAGAAAACATAAGATGCACACGTTTCCGTTGTTAATGCGTTGGGATTTGCATTTATAAAAAAAGTGTATAAAACTAAACACACCTGAAACATAAAGAAATAACTTGCACAGACAAACTGTAAGAAATCAAAAACTAAATCATTGTGGTGTCGAATCACAAAATTTTACATTTATAATAAAATGTGTGTGTGACCCTGGACCACAAAACCAGTCATAAGGGTCAATTTTTTGAAATTGAGATTAATGCATCATCAGAAAGCTGAATAAATAAGCTTTCCATTGATGTATGGTTTGTCAGGACAATATTTGGCTGAGATACAATATCTTCAACATGATCTTAGGCATCAGTCGATAATTTTGACCCATACAATGTATTGTTGGCTATTGCTACAAATATACCCGTGCTACTTATGACTGGTCTTGTGGTTCAGGGTCACATATATGTGTGTGTGTGTGTGTGTGTTAAAATATAATTATATAAAATATGTATAAAATATACAATTCTAATATATAATATATATTTAAATATATTTAAATCTGAGCTTACTTTTTAAAATGCAATGCCCCTACTATGCATATGTAGCTATATATTTATTTGTATAATTTAATCTTATAAGCAGAAGAAGACCAACAACAACAAAAAATAATATTCTTCGTATTATTATATTTCTCTGACATGTAAAATAAAACCTTGCTACGTGTACTGCGTTAGGCTAACTGAGACTTGTTATAGCACTTGCATATTATTGCTCCTTTGTTGGTTTTGATTGCTTCTATTGTCATCATTTGTAAGTCGCTTTGGATAAAAGCGTCTGCTAAATGACTAAATGTAAATGTAAAATATAAAGGAAAAACTTATGGGTTATGTGAAATACTGATTATTCTGATTCTTCTATCACAATCACACAACAATAAAACATTAAGAACATATAATAAAAATAAAGATTTATTTTACAGCAAAAACAATATTTAAATGGAAATGTACAGTAGAAACATGCTGTTAATGATAACTGGATGAAAACTTTATATATGCAATTGCATAAGCAAGGAACATATACACAGCAGTATCACAGCAGAGATTTCTCATCAGCTCCACTGTACTGTGATCATGGCTGTCATGGGTGAGTCCAGACCTGGCACTGTCAGAACCTGCAACACACACACACACAAACTCACTACTTCATGACAGCTTTTTAAGATCAACACATTTTAAAGATCAATATGAAACACAAGCACTTGTTGCATACCTTGGTGTCTGGGCTGTAAGAGAAGTCATGAACCTTTTGGCCATTGGCCCACACGGCTGTAGGTGAAGCCTGAACCCCAAAAACACGTACTTCCCCGAGTACCAAACCATCGAGAGATCCATTTAATTTGACTGGCTTACTGACCACATAAGACTGCAGGGAAATATGAAAGATCAAACAAACAATAGAATACATTTCAAATTAATGCACATATTGACCATAACTTTGGAGTATTCTTCAATAGTCCATTTGTTTGATGGGTTTCAAATGATGTTCTAGTTGAAGGAATAGTTCACCCAAAAATTAAAAATTGCTGAAAAGTTCCTCACCATCAGGCCATCCAAGATGAGTTTGTTTCTTCATCAGAACAGATCTGGAGAAAGGCGTTTTAACTTTAAATCCTCACTTCTCGTCAAAATACTAGTCTATAATCCATAGTGGTGTATCCTCCAGTTTTTGCTTGCAAACTGATTCAGACAAAATGACTTTTTCAAAGGAGAAAGCAATAGTATGGATATGATTCATATTTTAGCCAGAAGCAATGGATTGAAGTTAAAAAAAGTTTTGATGCATTTGTTTCTTACAAACATGCAGCTATTTGCTTCACAAGACATTAGTTGTTGGATTGGAGTGGTGTGGATTATTGTGATGTTTTAATCAACTGTTTGGATTCTGACGGCACCCATTCACTGCAGAGGATCCATTGGTGAACAAGTGATGAAATGCTACATTTCTCCCAAATCTGTTCTGATGAAGTAACAAACTCATCTACATATTGGATGGCCAGAGAGCGAGTACATTTTCAGCAAATTTTCTTTTTTGGGTGAACTATTCCTTTAAGGAGTGTGTGATTCTGGAAAATTTTACACTGATTTCAACAAGAACAAAGTCAAAACATGTTGTTAGCTGTCATTTCTCATTATACAGTTTTTCCACATATTGGATGGCCTGAGGGTGAGTATATTTTCAGCAAATATTCATAAAAAGTGCATTGAACTGCCTGTCAAAGGTCTGGTAAACACAATGCTTGCTGTTTTTCAATTTGAATGCCTGATGAAGCAATTCACTTTGGATTGCTCCAACACAGTATAACAATAGGAAACATCCAAACCAGTCAAGTCAACATGAAGCCAAAATTCACCCTATTTTGTACCTCTTGAGCAAAGAACAGAACATATGAATAATGTCCATGCTCAAAAGTGTCCAGACTTTCCCCATCATCCCAGAAGAGCTCCCCTTTAGCCCAATTTCCCACAGACAGTGCCACGATTAGGGTGAAAGGATTCCTGCGAGATGCTGTAGTCGTCAATGCAGGAACCTGAGAAACAAATAGGAAACGGCCAAATTCACTTTCTACACAACATAAATTAAATGAACAAATATCGCTAGATCTAGTCTTTACTCCACCTGCTGCGGGATGATGCTCCCTTCTCTCACATGAACGTTAATGGTGTCTAAAGGAGCAGGGAACAGAATGCATTGCCCTTTACTGCAATATGCTTCCCCCTATGAGAAAACACAGAGGATTCAATCACATATAAATAGTCATTTGTCTTAAGGGGTCATATAATAAGCTTTTGAATTACATTGTAACTTTGTAAACATATCACAATGTGAAGCAGGCTTTGAATTTTATTTGAAGGTATCTACAAGTTATATACCAGAAAGATTAATACAGTGGGTCAAAGGGAGGGTGGAAAATGGTTACAGTATCAACAACTAAAATATGACAAGTACTATAGCATTTTGTACTAATATTATCACACTTTGCAAGTTTTAATTTGTAAACATTAGGAAACTACTGTGCATTAGTTAACATGAACTAACAGTGAGATATACCTAATTATTAATTATAAATAAATACTTAATTAATCTAAGGAAATGTTCATCTTACTTTCATTATTAAAACCAAAAGCTGTTAATAATATTAGCTGTTAATGTTATTCGATGGACCTGAGCTAACATGAACTAACAATGAACATTTGTATTTTTATTAACCAATGTTAAAAAAGATGAACAAATACTGTAATAAATGCATTGCTCATTGTTAGTTAATCTTAATCAATGCATAACATTAAGTAATAAGACCCTAATTGTAGTGTTACCAATTGTATAAGTAAAACTCGTTAGAACTCGAGTTTTTTTTTTTTTAAGAAATCAGTAATTTTATTAAATTAATCAAAGAGTCCTGAAAAAAAAAATTATCACAGTTTCCACAAAAATATTAAGCAGCACAACCATTTTCAACATTCATGATAATAGGAAATGCTTCTGGAGCAGCAAATCAGCACATTCGAATTAATTTGAAATATATTTAACTAGAAAACAGTTATTTTAAAGCTTTGAGCATAGGGGAAAATAAATAGTAAAACAATTATGATATTAACCAATGTTAAAAAAGATGAACAAATACTGTAATAAATGCATTGCTCATTGTTAGTTAATCTTAATCAATGCATAACATTAAGTAATAAGACCCTAATTGTAGTGTTACCAATTGTATAAGTAAAACTCGTTAGAACTCGAGTTTTTTTTTTTTTAAGAAATCAGTAATTTTATTAAATTAATCAAAGAGTCCTGAAAAAAAAAATTATCACAGTTTCCACAAAAATATTAAGCAGCACAACCATTTTCAACATTCATGATAATAGGAAATGCTTCTGGAGCAGCAAATCAGCACATTCGAATTAATTTGAAATATATTTAACTAGAAAACAGTTATTTTAAGCTTTGAGCTTAGGGGAAAATAAATAATAAAACAATTATGATAAAACCTATTAACGTGCTGATTTAATATGTAGAGCATGAGAGGAGGGATTACATTGTGCAGACTGTACCAAGTCCCCGGGGGAAGATAGGCCGTCACCTGCACCGCTCCCTCTTCCAGAACGGGACTGATAAGCAGTGAACTCCCCCACAGGAACTGCCTGTCAATGCTCTGGCAATTTGGATCAGTGGGAAACCTGAAAGAATGAGCAGTCTCAGTAAAGAGGTCATCGCTGAGCTCAGATAAAGAGATATTGAGCTGAAATGAATGAGTGTGTGTACTCAAGGAAGAGAGGACGGGCCACGGTGCTGCTGGAGGAGTGTGTGTGATGGAACAGTGTGTAGAGGAAGGGCAGCAGAGAGTATCGCAGTGTAATCGCAGTCCTCATGGCATCCTGGGCTTGCTGGCTAAATACATACGGCTCCTGGGGCTGGGAGTATGGAATATGGCAAAGAAATATTCATATACTGCTAATATTGTAATATATTTTGGTCAAACTTTAGCTTGGAGTCTAATTCTCTCAGTTAACTATTAACTACAACCTTTGCCTCAATAAACTCCTTATAGTTTATAAGGAGTTTAATGAGGCAAAGGCAAAAACAATAAACTTTGCTGCTTATTAATAGTTAGTAAGGTAGTTGTTAAGTTTAGGTATTGGGTAGGATTAGGGATGTAGAATATGGTCATGCAGAATAAGGCATTAATCATAAATCAGCCAATATGCTAGTAATATTAACTAGTTAACAGTGAGAATTTGGTCACCAAACTAAATACCCATATTTTAAATTAATAATATTCATACAGAAAATTTCCAGAAAATTATTAAGCAGCTCAACTGTTTTTAACATTGATAATAATATAAAAAGTTACCTGAGCACTAAATCAGTATATTAGAATTTAAATAAAAGAGTGTTTTTGATCAAATGAATGCAGCCTAGTGAGCATATGAATGAGTGTGTGTACTCAAGGAAGAGAGGACGGGCCACGGTGCTGCTGGAGGAGTGTGTGTGATGGAACAGTGTGTAGAGGAAGGGCAGCAGAGAGTATCGCAGTGTAATCGCAGTCCTCATGGCATCCTGGGCTTGCTGGCTAAATACATACGGCTCCTGGGGCTGGGAGTATGGAATATGGCAAAGAAATATTCATATACTGCTAATATTGTAATATATTTTGGTCAAACTTTAGCTTGGAGTCTAATTCTCTCAGTTAACTATTAACTACAACCTTTGCCTCAATAAACTCCTTATAGTTTATAAGGAGTTTATTGAGGCAAAGGCAAAAACAATAAACTCTGCTGCTTATTAATAGTTAGTAAGGTAGTTGTTAAGTTTAGGTATTGGGTAGGATTAGGGATGTAGAATATGGTCATGCAGAATAAGGCATTAATCATAAATCAGCCAATATGCTAGTAATATTAACTAGTTAACAGTGAGAATTTGGTCACCAAACTAAATACCCATATTTTAAATTAATAATATTCATACAGAAAATTTCCAGAAAATTATTAAGCAGCTCAACTGTTTTTAACATTGATAATAATATAAAAAGTTACCTGAGCACTAAATCAGTATATTAGAATTTAAATAAAAGAGTGTTTTTGATCAAATGAATGCAGCCTAGTGAGCATAAGAGACACAAAAACATTAAGACATTTGACTTATCTCATGGGTTAAAGATGAAACGGGGTTTTCAAGCATCAAAACAATAAAAGTTTAATAGAGCTTTAAATTTTTTTCCATACATTAGAATGTGTACTGTTAGTTAAACTATAGTTTAACAATAGTTCATATACCAAAAATATCAGGCATATTTACAACAAGATTCGTTAAATAACATTTACTATTTAAAAATTTAAATCTTTTATTCTATCTAATAAAATTCAATATGATCACATTTTCTTTTAAATATTTTAATAAGTACAGGTCAGAATAAGTATGCCCCCCCCCCCTTTTTACATAAATGTCTCTTTTTATTGTATATATTGTATATATTGTAACAATTAACAATTTTATCAATTGACAAACTGTAAAATATAAGTTGAGAGAGCCCTCTGTTATGAACACAAAAATGCTGAACAAAATCATTTTAGATGCTGGCAGTGTGCAAAGCTACACCTGTCTGCAGGATTTTTTTAAATCAAATAAAATCAAGACTTTTTAAGACCTGCAAAAATTAATAAAAAAATAAAATTAATACCATATGAGCAAAGTAGGTCAATGTCTATGGTAACATATTAAACTGTAAAATGACTGTAGAAATATGATTAAATTACAGTTGAGAAGGATACAGGTTTTCACAAAACAAAAAAAATATATCTAAAATTATAAACCTCACATTTCAGTCTTTAATCCATTCTTAAGAAAAAAGACGGGTCAGAAGTATAGATTATTATATGAATTTAAAACAGGGTTATATGGGCAGCAGACAGGCTTATTGAAAATGCTATTTGATTCTCTGCCAGTAGGAGGCGCTTTTGGAATGTCAAACATATATAATGGTTTCCCCAGAAACGGCTGTAAACAAAGTAGCACTGCATTCATGAGTCATGAATGCTACTTTATCAGATACATTTGAAATGCAATCGAAACTTTTCTTAAGGCACTCGGTTCCTTTCAGCGACAGGCTACATATGCGTCGCATCATTGCTTGAATTAGTAAGAATGAGTAAAGTGTTTAAAACTATAGCCTATAATGTTGAAAATGTACGAAGAAAGTCCAGGGTAAGCCTATGTCCAATTTAACAAGTTAAATTGAAAGTTACCAGGGTAAGCCTATGTCCAATTTAACCCCTGTCCATATCTATTTATCAATATGTATTTATTTCTCTAGCTGGCTTTAAACTGTTGATTGATATCTCACCGCATTGGGTCTGTCATTATGGTTTCTCATAAAGGGGTAAAAGGCTCCAAGTTGTGTCCAGCGCACACACAGCTCTTCAGTAGTGTCTCCACCAAACCCACAGACATCAGCTCCCACTAACGGGATGCCATAGAGTCCAAACAGGAGCACACCTGGTACAGACACAGAAACACATTTTTCACACATTTTCTACACATTTTCCACACAATTGCTATATCTGGGTGGCCAGGCTGCATTATGAACATTATAATTTCTCTATATGGTACATTGAACTCTAATCTATTGTTTGCTTTTAGCATAAGTGCTTTAGCATATGTTTGTGATTGTTCTGTCTCACCAGGTATTGAAAAGCGCAGTTGCTCCCAGTCACTCCGCACATCTCCAGTCCAGTGTGCAGAGAAACGGCCCAGTCCTGGAAAAGACGACCGGGACAGGACAAACGGCCGAGTACTCTTCACTTTCAACAGTGCCCTGAAATACAAATGAGTGCAACGCTGGTAATAATGTCAAACCATGTCAAATGCATCTGTTTCCCGATGAACTTCAGATATTTCCCCATTCAGTGCTTTTATGAACTGAAGGGGCATTTCTCTGACCTGTGGGTGGCGATGGCCTCGGTCAGCCCATACAGATTGTGCAGATTGTAATGATTGGACAGATACTGCTGTGCTGACACACACAGAGTTCCTGAGTTTAACTGACCTCCGATCACACCTGTAAACCCAGACACATCTCTTCATGCAGGTCACATCAAATCAATAATAGTCATTTTAAAAAAGTACAGGTGCATCTCAATAAATTAGAATGTCGTGGAAAAGTTAATTTATTTCAGTAATTCAACTCAAATTGTGAAACTCGTGTATTAAATAAATTCAATGCACACAGACTGAAGTAGTTTAAGTCTTTGGTTCTTTTAATTGTGATGATTTTGGCTCACATTTAACAAAAACCCACCAACTCACTATCTCAACAAATTAGAATACTCCATAAGACTGTGTGCACTGAATTTATTTAATACACGAGTTTCACAATTTGAGTTGAATTACTGAAATAAATGAACTTTTTCACGACATTCTAATTTATTGAGATGCACCTGTATATTAAGACTTTACTATTCTGACCTGGTGTATAAGGTGGTTTCTCCAAGTCAGAGTCAGGACACCCATCCACAGAGCCCTGCACAAAATTTGATGGCTCATTCATGTCCTGCGAGTAAAATTTCAAATAAATTTAGAAGTTATCTATAAGTTATATATAGTGTATATATGTTCGGCTAAATTTGGCCACTTTTTCAACAAAAACAATAAAAACTGAATAAATTATAGAAATAATAAAATATAAAACTTAAAAAAAAAAACTTTTACTTTTTTTAAATATGTCATTTACATAGAGTAATAATAAAAAAAAAAAACTTTTCAAAAAAATAAAAACCAAATTTTTAAAAATAATATCATTTACATTTGTGACCCTGCAGCACAAACCCAGTCTTAAGTCGCTGGGGTATATTTGTAGCAATAGCCAATAATACATTGTATGGGTCAAAATTATCGATTTTACTTTTATGCCAAAAATCATTAGGATATTAAGTAAAGATCATGCTCCATGAAGATATTTTGCAAATTTCCTACCGTAAAGATATAAAAACTTCATTTTTGATTGGTAATATGCATTGCTAAGAACTTCATTTGGACAACTTTAAATGCGATTTTCTCAATATTTAGATTTTTTTGCACCCTCAGATTCCAGATTTTCAAATAGTTGTATCTCGGCCAAATATTGTCCTATCCTAACAAACCATACATCAATGGAAAGCTTATTTATTCAGCTTTCAGATGGCTTCAATTTAAAAAATTTACACTTAAGACTGGTTTTCTGGTCCAGGGTCACATATAGAGATCTTAAAGGTACACTAAAATATATTAAAAATAAATAAGAAATAAGAAAAAAAAAACTCACATCCAAAAAAAAAAAATCTAATTTTTGTGGCCCTTTTAACATCATACATAGATGTTTTGTTGCCTTTGTAAAATACCCTTTATATTTCATTTAAAATGTAATCCGTAAATACTTACTATCCAGAGTCCATCCACAGGTACCTTGCTGTGAAAGACTCTGATGCAGTCCATCCACCAGTCCTGTGTTGTGGGATTGGTGAAATCTGGGAATGCAGTTGGACCCGGCCATACCTGGTTAAAAAAAAAATACAAGATCTCTATGCTCCCCTCCATATTCCGTAATGACTATAATACTACTAATAATACAATAGAGCAGGAAGAAAATACATGCTGTAAATGACATTATCATGACTAACTTTATTTCATGTGTGGCACTAACCTTCCCAATAAGGATCTGTCCAGTGGAGTTTTTGATGAACACTCCCCTCTTCAGCCCGTCATCAAAGGGTTTGTATGAACCAGGAGGACTCGCACTGCTGATGCCTGGATCCTAACACAAAAACACATGCTATTCAACACTGATTTGCTTATTTGTCTTTATTTTTACTAAAGATACTAATATCACTGATATTTTAAATCAAAGCATCAAGCGCAAACAACACAAGGGGAAGTGTTTCCACACAAAAAAAATCATCCACGTACCAGAATGAGCACATACTTCATGCCCAGCTGATGGAACTCTTCAACCATTTGGGGCAAATCTCCAAATCTTTGAGGATCAAACGTAAAGACTCTTCTTTGGTCTGCATAATCAAGGTCATTCCACTGTACGTCCTACAGAAGTACATTTAAGGGTTATCATGTATATCTCTTGACCTTCCATTTCCGGTATGATGAATGAATCAGAAGCCACGTGAACAACAATTTTACACAAAACCGGATTAAAAATAACTGATATAGTCATGTGACAACAATGTAGGGTCATTCCATGTCAACTCAACCAGAGGTCCCCAGCTAAAAATGTTGATTTTAATAATTTTTTATTTCTGGTGAAACATTATTTGTTTCAACATTATTTGTTCTTCAGACATTCCTCTTTAAAAGAAAAAGTATAAGCTGTATGAAAAGTGACTCGCATTTGGTTTTTGACCATTGAAAATGTGTACAGTTTAACAATTTACTCTTGGAGCCATACTGAGATCTCTGGAATTTAACTACGTAGGGCCTTAAAAGTTTCCAACACACACACACACACAGGACCATTTTTGACACCATTAGTATATAATGCAACAAGGATTGCTAAAGTGAACATATTATTAATAGGCCTACCAATATCTCTGTAAAAATAAGATTTAATAAAAGTTATTGTCCCACTCCTGTAATTTGGCTGCAAATGTCTAGCAAAAACTGCCATTTTGACCCCTGCTCAATAAATATTCATCCATGGCATTAAAGGGATAGTTGACACAAAATGAAAGTTCTGTCATTAATTACTCACCCTCATGTCGTTCCAAACCCGTAAGACCTTCGTTCATCTTCTGAACACAAATTAAGATATTTTTGAGGAAATCCGAGAGCTTTCTGATCCTCCATAGACAGCAATGCAACTGAAATGTTCCCAGCCAGAGAAATGTAGTAAGAACATCATTAAAATACTCCATGTGACATCAGTGGTTCAACCGTTTCGTTCATCTTCTGAACACAAATTAAGATATTTTTGAGGAAATCCGAGAGCTTTCTGATCCTCCATAGACAGCAATGCAACTGAAATGTTCCCAGGCCCAGAAATGTAGTAAGAACATCATTAAAATACTCCATGTGACATCAGTGGTTCAACCGTTCAAGTCGTTATTTCTGTTTTATTTGCAAACAAAATGTATTCTCGTAGCTTCATAAAATTACGGTTGAACACCGGATGTCACATGGACTATTTTACCGATGTCCTTACTACCTTTCTGGACCTTGAACATGTCCGTTGCTGTCTATGCAGGGTCAGAAAGCTTTCGGATTTCATCAAAAATATCTTAATTTGTGTTCTGAAGATGAACGAAGGTCTTATGGGTTTGGAACGACATGAGAGTGAGTAATTAATGACAGAATTTTTGGGTGAACTATCCCTTTAAATATGTGGCTTTCATCACTATTTATGTCCGTCTTTATTCAGAAAAAATATGATCAAAATGTAAAAAAAAATGTGCAGGGTAAGTTTCTGATATTTGGCTGAATTGACATAGAATGGCCCTATAGCATACTACAGTTTAAAAAATACTTGTTAAAATATAGACAGTGAACACACAGTACTGAAAACTTTTTGACTCCAAGGCCTCCCATTGTCCACAACAATATTCAAAGCCCCCCTCCATTTATTTTTACAATTTCTTCCAGATAAAATATATTAGAACTTGGCCTAACTTTTCCAATTCACAAAATTTAAATCATTTTAAGTCATCTTGAGGCCCACTTGGAAGTTTGTTACAGTGCCCCCACCCCACCCCCAGTTGAGAAACACTGGTATATACTGGGCAACAGGGGAACATACTAGAGGGATCTTGGCCTGGCGCATGAGCTGTACCACTGTTCTTGTTATGTTGGTGGACGTATAACCCCAGCGACAGAGGTGGAAGCCCAGTGACCAGTAGGGTGGCATCATGGGATAACCTCAAATGACAAGATACAACAATATAAGTTGCCTTGTGGGTAAAATACAATTATAACACAGCATGTAGACTGTCATATACCTATAACCTCATGGTACTGCTGAACCACACTCTGAGGACTTGGGCCTAAGAAGATGTAGAAGTCCAGTATTCCTCCGACAGTCACCCAAGTTAATGCTGGAGCGGGCTGCAGAAACACTTCTGCAATTGGCAGGTTATCAAGATTTTTAGACTTAAAAAGGAGACCCACATAATAAGCCATTTTAGACAACAACAAAACACTGTACCCATCGCATTGCTGTTGAGAAGAAAGACTCCATGTGCCTGTCCATCACCTTCTTGGACCAAAAAGAAAGGGTGGGAGCCGTACAGGTTGGCGCTTCTCTACAAAGGCCCATATAAAACATTAAATACAGCTGAAAACAAAAGGCAAGTTAAAGAAGAATGTGAAATGATGTGAAGGTCTCACATGTGGCGCCATGTCTCTGTTCCATAATGAAACAGAGCTCCAGTTGAGGTCCAGCGTGATGGGGGTGTAATGTTCACCCAGGCCAGATATCGCAGAGGAAGCCATGCTGGTGGAGAGCTGTAGATACTGATCTGCAAACAGGAGCGGGCCTATTGTAGTATTCAGACTAGGAAAAGAAAAATACAATGTATTCGTTCAACGTTATCAAAACGAAAAGAAATTTGTTCAGTGGGCTGTCATTGACTGCCAGTCAGAATCACAAAAAACAATATAAGCAGAAAACGTACACATACAAAGCAAGAAAAGAAAAATGATCTAAACTTACAGAACCCGGCCATTGGATTTTCGCCGTACAATGAATCCAAATGGATCTGGTTGGAAGTCAACATCATAGAGGGGGTTTTGAATGTCCTTGTGGCCCCTGGATTGGGACGTCACAAAGGGAACCTCATATCGTGGAGATGCTGGATCTTTCAGCTGTGTTAAAGTGAAATTAGTCAGATAAAGTAAGATTGGGTCATCTAAAGGCTGGAATGTACTATTCTGAGCAGACTTTAAAATACGAGGCACTTATCAATAAATGCTTACAGAGAAAAACTAGCCATCATACACTAAAAAACTGAGAATCGCACACTACCAGAAGTCATTCAGAATGGAAAAGCTAGTAGACACATGACAAATGAAAACAATGTGTTGTAAAATATGGATGAAAATATAGTCTGTAGATAAAAAAAAAAAAAAAAATTCCCATCATACACTATGTGTTTTTCTCCAATTGCCCAAAATCTGCAGACTAGCTCTGACTAGCAGCAGATTAGTGTTGACTAATTGCATTTCAAATAAAGTGGAGGAGGTTTCTTATAAGATCTTCTATTGAGTTTACCCAGTTAAGTCTCTTGTTGTTTAGCGCTTTAAAGTTAATATTTTTGTGCTGTTATTCATATAATAAATATGTAAATGATAAATTAACAAACTTTAAAAAAATGAACTAGTCTAAGAAAAAAAAAGGAAAAAAAGATTGTTGTGTAAATTAAATAATACCAAAATTAACCATTTCTGATGCAAATTTCAGACACAACTGATTCAAGCATTTATCTTTCCCAGAATTCAAGGACAAATCATCTGATTGTATTAAATTCCCTCACAAATGACAATATCTTTATCATTTGTAATTGAAATGACTAAATGAATTGCTCACAGTGAGGTGAAGACGACCCAAAGTCTCAGGCATCACATCTAGCTGCAGTGTGGGGATGTCCCGGGGCAGGTATGAGGGTTCAGAACGGGCCAGGGTGGCTCTTTGGCCCTTCTCTGTGGGCAACAGGGGCCCCATCTTGTAGCCTGGGTAACGGACTGGGTAGAAACACCACGGTGGTCCTCCTAATCCAGACTGAGGCAGGGGCACATAGCAGCATCCTCTGCCCTCACAATCAGCCCGGCTCAAAGATCTATCACGGCCACAGTCGATGCGGCTCTCCACAGCTATACCACACTGATCGCTGACTAAACTAGTGTGAGTCCTGGGATCAGCAGATACATTAACATTATTGCTTAAGTTCTTTCGGAACGGAATGCTCCTGTATGAGATGTTTGAACTATGCTGCCATTCTGCTGATGGAGAAAAGGCAAATGAAACGTTCTTGTCCTTGTGCACCAGAATAAGTACAGAAGTCAGTAGTGCAAATGTGTGCAGGGGCCCACAGCAGATCCTGGCCATTTAAAGGTTTGTTAGTTTGGCTATTCTTGCATTAAACACAGGTTTACCAAGCTGCAATGATCAATACAATAACTAGAAATGGTAAAACAAGAGTAAAAGGGGAAAAGCCCGTTCTGGAGAAAGAAACAGTGTAAGATTAATTACTCCCAACACAATAAATCGCTCATCTCTTTTTCAAAGCGGGGGAGAAAATGACGCATGCGCAGTTTCGCACTCACAAAACTTCACAAATAAGGTTTAAAATGTAGCATGATGATCCAGACTAGCTTTTAACAACGCATGCGAGATATTATCCTCCGGGCGCCGCCATGTTCCCGCGACGTCACGAACCTGGTTCTCTGCGAAATCGGTGTTTCCTCTTTTATTAGAACGTTTTTATTGTGTTATTGTATCATTTATTATCTATTTACATTGTATTCATTTTCTGGTTGCGATATTATTTATTGCCTTTGTTAATGCTACATTTATATTGTTCCATTTTATGTGCCCATTTGTGGCAAATTGAACGTATATTTTTGCACTGCTTACTTTTTTTTTTTTTTATTGCATTCCAAATTTGCAACGATACAACAAAAAGGCAAATATCCAAAATAATAAATGTTATATAACTTAAGTTAGACCCATATCAATTTGCATAAACATGTGCGTAGACCTACAAATTTCATTCTAAATATTTTTGTTTCTATTAAACGTATTACTACAAAATTTCCCTCGCAGATTCATCAGTGTCGCGTTGACCGAACGATCGTCACTTCCTCATTGTAGCGCTCGCGCTGCGGAAGTGTTTGAAAGTGCCGTTTCGCGAGACTAGCGCAAGCTCCACGCTGCACGAGCTGATCAATAGGCCTCCGCACGCGGCATGTGTAAGTGAACACGACCTAGTTATCATCATTAATGGTATTTGCATCATATAATATATATAGAGAGAGAGTTTAACACAATATTAGTCGGCAGCATGGATTAGAACGAATATGCGTGCTAGATCATAGACAGACACTTCTTGTATGTGTCTAATGGTGTTTTTGGGGAATTAAATAGCCTTTACTTGTTGCCTTAGGATTTAAAGTTTCGCATGATGTTCATATTGTTTGTACTGGTGTTATTATGAAGGTTATTATTGCGTATTTATGCGGCTCGTGTCTGAGGTTTTCAAACTAAACATAAGGAGAGAGACAAGGCCTCAGCGTGGTATGCAGGCATGACCATGTGCATTGCTTGCTTTTTCGTGCTTTGTCTGTATTTAATAACGAACAATAATTTGGTGAAACATTGGATACACAATTCTTTGTCGACTTTATGCAGATTTCAACAATTTTACTGAATTGCGTAAACTACGTGCATAAATTCTCAGTTCACAAATTACCGGTTTGTCAATTAATGTTTGAGTGCGCAAAATATACGTGTTGAATAGATTGTAAAACCAAAGTAAACTTTGAAATGTACATTTTTGCTATTAGAAACGAGTGTTTTTAGTCAAAGTTTTTCTCTCTTTTAGAAGAAATAGAATGATTTGAAAAATGATTTCATTATATTAGTTTGATATACATACACAAATAAAACGAACTGAAAACAAAAATAACTTATTTAGTTTGAAATTGAGATCAAAATCTGCCAGGAAACTCTTAAATTCAAAATATTAAAGTAGTTTTTTTAAATACAGTAGGCCTATTTTAGAGAGCGAGAGAGAAGTTTTGTATAGTACATATGATTGTGTATCTGAATTGGATTTATCTTTTGTTATCGCTGATAAACATGCGTAACATTCTAGAGGTTTCCATTTGTTTGGTTTAACCTTTCATGAACCAAAATTCGTCTCCAATCGCTGATATAGAGATTAAACGTAACAATATGTTGCAGGTTTTAAGCTGTTGTGCTTTTATGCAGTCATATGCATTGATATTGTATGTTTATCAATGCCTTCTAGTGTCCTCAACAATGCATGCAGTGCATAATACACAAGGTAGTAGTAGTGGACTACATTGCTCTGCCGAAGTACATAGACCACAAAGTGGAAAAAGTTGTTTTGCAGTCATAGGTGTTGCAATCGTTTGATATGAGGAAGTGTTTCATGAAGACACGAGGAGGGAGAATGTAATTGTTTGTGTCTTGTGTGGTTTATGTGTAGGATGGAGTGGCAGCCAGATGAACAAGGCCTCCAGCAGGTCCTGAATCTCCTGAAAGATTCCCAGTCTCCAAACACAGCCACGCAGAGAGCTGTGCAGCAGGTATCCTCATCTACACGGCCAATATTTGCTGCCAGTTACAATTCTAAAGGGATTTGTGATATGTGGGTGGTGACCATACTGATATTGAAAATCCGTAGTGTTTTTTTTTTTGTAATTATAGATAGCAGTATGACAAAAGATGTTTTATGTTAGTATATGGAAATACTGATATCATTACATAATTTTATGACCTTGACTTGTGGACTTGGTGTGCCAGGTTTCAAAAGCACTGAATGGTTATCAAGTTTTTTCCGCAGTGCAATAATATGTTTGGATACCTGATTTAAAAATACTGTTTATGTGGCATGACATGAAATTAATTATCGGCTGTAGGGCTTTTATTTCAGAAGTCTATATGCTATAAATGAAATATTCCGTCTGCTTTATCAAAGTAGAATTAATGTACACGTTGAACTGTGACTAATTATGTACAGTCAGTTACCATCATTAGTAATGTCTTAATTCTCTTTCATTTTAACTCTCAGAAACTAGAGCAGCTGAACCAGTTTCCTGATTTCAACAACTATCTTATCTTCGTCCTGACGAGGCTGAAAACTGAAGGTTTTTATTGCATTTTTAATCATATTACACATGTGGGTTGTTCCATGAGGGTTTCAGGCAGTCTTTATGTATGAATTTGATTATATAACTGTCTGTTTCCTTTCTTAACGCTCTTTAGATGAGCCCACTCGATCTCTCAGCGGTCTGATACTGAAGAACAACGTGAAGGTTCACTATCAGAACTTCCCCCCTGCAGTCGCGCACTTCATCAAGCAGGAATGTTTAAACAACATCGGAGACCCTTCCCCTCTCATCCGCGCCACTATCGGTGAGCCTCCCAGCTCGGTCTAGAATAAGCCAATGAACTGATTTTTATTAGCTAGAAATCGCATTTTGTGAATGCAGTCTTAAAAACTACTTGGAAAAAGGTCTTTTGTTTACCAAAGCTGCATTTAGTAAAAACGGTAATATTGTGAAAATGTAATTAAAGTGTAAAGCTATTTTCTATTTGAATATTTTAAAATGTAATTTATTCCTGTGATATCATTACTGCAGTCTTCAGTGTCACATGATCCTTAAGAAAGCATCCTAATATGCTGACTTGCTGCTCAAGAAACATTTTTTGTTATTCATGTGCTGCTTAATATTTTAGTGGAAACTGTGATGTTTTTCCATGATCCTTTGATGAATAGGAAGTTCAGTATTTATTTGAAATAGAAATATTTGTAACTTTATAAGTGTCTGTCACTTTTGATCAACTTTATGGGCAGTCAGTGAAAATATTTCAATTTTATATGTGCTGATTCTTGTCTGTCTGTGTTCAGGCATCCTCATCACAACGATTTCCACCAAAGGGGAGCTGCAGACATGGCCAGAGTTACTGCCTCAGCTGTGCAACATGCTCAATTCAGAGGACTACAACATCTGTGAGGTCAGTGCATTGCCTCTTCATATCTGCTTTTCCTGCTTTCCCCCTTCTATTTTGTGCACATTTTCATATGCAAATGTGTTTGGAAATGATTGAAGACGTAGGCAAAGTGGCCATGGTGCTCTCTGTATCAGATCTAGAGATGTTCCTGAGTTGTGTGACTTGTATCTTGGTTCGTTCTCATTCACACGCAGGGCTCGTTTGGAGCTTTACAGAAGATCTGCGAGGACTCGTCTGAGCTCCTGGACAGTGACGCTCTCAATCGACCCCTCAACATCATGATTCCCAAGTTCCTGCAGTTCTTCAAACACTGCAGCCCCAAGATCAGGTCAGTCTGAGAGAGGATGGATAGTTATTTTTCATGTGTTAAATTAAAATTGTTCTGGGAATCTTATGCTTGTTCATGTGCGTCTTTAGGTCTCATGCTATTGCCTGTGTGAACCAGTTTATCATCGGAAGAGCACAAGCCCTGATGGACAACATTGACACCTTTATTGAGGTACCTGCAGTTTGAACGTGATGGATTTAAGAAATAAGTTTGCATGGCACCTGAATCCTAAAACTCATTCATTCAGATAGCAATACTGTGATACTATAAACCCAAGAACTTGCTGGTCAAGTGGTTAGTCACATGATTGTCATCTGTAAACAAAATGTCTATTATTGCTTGGTCAATTAATAAATTCATATTTTATTTAGTAAATAATACTTTAAAAAAAATATCCTATTATTTGATTTTTCTTTTTAATATCCTAATTCAAAATAAGAAAAGCGATGTGCTATCGTTTAATTGTTTTTCTGTCTTGTGTTATCTCAAATGATGGATTTTAAAAACGTGGAAGGTTAACGCAAACTCTTATTAACATACAGTAAATGTTTGACCTGGCTACTTGTTTGACCATTAAAATATTTATTTATATAATTGGTATATAATAAATATTTAAATTTATTGCACACCGTAAAATTCCATTTTGAAATGTAATTTTTTTTTTCTTCTTTTTTTCTTGGAGAACTAATATTCTTGTGGACAGTTTCCAACATTTTAGTAATAAATCTCCCTCCTTGTTTGGGATTGATCCTTTCTTGTA
This sequence comes from Sinocyclocheilus rhinocerous, assembly GCF_001515625.1. Lineage (NCBI taxonomy): Eukaryota > Metazoa > Chordata > Actinopteri > Cypriniformes > Cyprinidae > Sinocyclocheilus > Sinocyclocheilus rhinocerous. Next base: position 376,811 of record NW_015644337.1, read on the forward strand.
AACTCACAAATAGTTGATTCGACTGGGAATTTTTACATGAATGTGGGAGAAAAACACAGACTTTATGGATTTGGACTGTAATAATATCATTAACCAGCCTCTGTAAATGTTGAAAAGTAGCTTGGACAATTAAAGAATTCAGATTAAATTTAATTACATTTCATTTAATAAATATTACTCATGAAAATATCTTTATTATTATTATAAATATTATTTAAATATATATTTATTTTATACATTTAAATATCCTATTTCAAAATTGGAAAATTATTGAATACCGTAACATAGGGATGGGCGATATTCCGGTAAAAATTCTCCCCACGATAAGAATGTCTTCCCGCGATAATAACGATAAAGCCTAGTTATTGACACATTTCTGTGTGCGACCGTGCGGAGCGACATCGTGGAAGGCGGACGTGAAATTGAGGAGTTTACAACTGGTTTGGATAGGGCTGTGCAGTGCACAAAAAATCGGTCTGAATAAATGTACTACAGTAGCACGTGTGCGATACAGTTTTGCATGTGTATGAGCCTGTTTACAAACCTGTTGTCCAACAAAGATATCATTTATTGACATGCTTTTTTTCCAAATTAACTTAACATATGAGTGTTTGAAATAATTTCTTTTTGTGACCAGACGTGGTTTCATATTACAGAATGATAGTATATTAATTATGGTGAAAAATAACTCGTTAAAATTATTAACTCCTTTAATGCACTTGCCCCGCCCCAGACCTGGGTCATCTGACATTTCATACAGCTGATTGATCAAATATGATGCAGGGCAACAACTCACTGCGTGATGGAGCCTAGAGAACGTAGTTAGAATGTCCCTAAAATTCAAGATATGGGGCAAAAATGCCTGTTTGAGTTTCTCATATTTACATCATAGTTAAGCAATATCACATGAGCAATAAGTGCAATATCACACGAGTGCAAATGTGATACTGATCTTATACAACAGTTCAATAACTAAGAAGTTAATATTGTGTTATTTTAGACACAATGTTGTCTGTTTTGCTCAATTTTGCCAACGAAAATATAAATACAAAGCAGAACTGTTCGTCTCCGTCTCCGAGCAACACACAGCGGCATTTCATTTCTTAATGCACGTTTTGAACAAATTGG
>NW_015644337.1:378198-379597 GCF_001515625.1 Sinocyclocheilus rhinocerous
CAACAAAGATATCATTTATTGACATGCTTTTTTTCCAAATTAACTTAACATATGAGTGTTTGAAATAATTTCTTTTTGTGACCAGACGTGGTTTCATATTACAGAATGATAGTATTATATACAGTGATAAAGGCTATGTCGATTAGCATTGCATTAAAAATATACTTTCCTTATAAAAAATACCTAAGATTGCTTGAAGAACACAGATAAACCATATATTTTGTGCAATCGTATGTTTATTGTCAAGTTTCATCAGTTAAAATTTTTCTATTTCTGTTGTGTGATTTATTCAGCGATAACTGGCTACCTTTGTCCATATTAGGGATTTCATGGAGCCTCCTCAGTAGTATTACTTTTGCCATGCATATATGGAGTTTCTGCTCGAGGGCGCCCTCCGGATTCCAATATGAATTAAACAGTCATTACATTATAGTGTGTATTCAGTAATGCTCACAACACCCTTTTTAGGGTAAAAATAGGAAAGATAATACTTTTCTCTAAAGAAACAGGATTCCCTGAATGAGTTAATATTGTGTTATTTAAGACACAATGTTGTCTGTTTTGCTCAGTTTTGCCAACAAAAATATAAAGACAATGCAGAACTGTTCGTCTCCGAGCGACACGCAGCTGCATTTAATTTCTTAATCCACGTTTTGAACGAATTGGGTGAACCATTTGGCATGTTGAACCATTGGCCATAGGCTCGTTGGATTTGAAGCGGTACTCCACTGATCGATCGGTGTACGACATCAAAGGACCGTGAGAGCAATTCAAAAGCATGCAGTCGTCTGCTCTCTAATCACTCTCACGGTACTTTGAAGACACCGATCGATCTGATGATTATGATCTGCTTCAAGTTGAACAAGCCTAATGATTCAATAGACCATTTACTTCACTCCTGAATGAATCAGCCATTTAAACGAATCAAATGGATGAATAAATGACCCGATGACTTAATCATTAAGACATTTACCACCACCTACTGGCAGTTTTAGTTTATTATTTAGAGTATCATTTCATTGAAGAAATAATTTCATATTTCCATAGTAATAATAATAAAATTACTAAAATAAATTATTAAAGGTTTAGTTCACCCACCCAAAAGTGACAATTGTGTCATTTACTCACCCTCATGGTCCAAAAGAGTATATGTAATCAATTTGATCAAACGAAATATTTCTTGCTGAAGCTACTTTTTGTAATGTCTGTTTGATGCTTTACACAGCAATGACTTTAAATTATCTTTTGGGAGTAATTTCTCAGCCAGATTTAATGTGCGATTAATTTTCGATTAATTGGATTAATTAATCGCCACATCATGTAATTAATTAGATAAAAAAATTTAATCGCTTACCAGCCCTAATATATATATATATATATATACATATGTATATATACG